>NC_084541.1:3380000-3417500 GCF_024500275.1 Phycodurus eques
AGTACCAGGTACAAACATCTTACCGTACGATATAACTCTCTATCATTTATATAGTTATTTTCATGTGCTGGGTATTGTGTTAGCTCTCTTGCTGCATGTAGCGCCCGAGATGGTATCACAACAGTTGTCTTTCTATTATGTCATCCTTCTGCCTCACTCTCAAGGCATGACTAATCAACCCACGCTTAATCCAACTGTTCCATTAGTGTAGCAGTCTGACTGATGACATGTTAAAGAGGCGACTTAGTATTCCGCTTGTCACTTGTGAGCTTGTTTGTAAAAACGAATGCCAGCTTCCGCTGTGCAAAAGTACGTTGGTGAAACCTCACTCCTCAAGAGCCTTAAGACTAACTGGTGGTTGAGCAGCACAGGCTCTTAGCCTGATGGTTACCACACTCAACTGAACAATAAGGGTTAATGGGGTGTTGACAGTTTTAAAACTGCTAGCAAGATTTGAATGTAACCTCACTTAACTTCTCAATGCCCCCCACGAGTCTCTGACCAAAGCCCCACCCCGAGACCTGCACTGTACGAATATCCACTGTAAACAAGCCAACGTTAGCCATGACTGCTGCGTTGGTAGGATGACTTATTGAAGTGTTGCTAATAATACAAAATATTATCCGTTTGAAGTTTTATTTTTTAGAATGTACAATCAATTCAGAATCAAAAAGAGGTGATAAAAGTGCTTGTCGAGTTCTGAATTGTCTCAGCCGCCTTTGGCGTCTCCACCTCTGAATGGCAGCTTCTACATTCCCCTTGTTTGGTCTCAGGATCTCGAACGTTTGTTACAAACCAGAGATTTTAGCAAAGCGCCAAATGTCCAAGGAAATAGGTCAGCGTGAGGCTTCTGTATGCCTGAGAGTGCACCTCGTTGGTCACACCTTCTGTCTCTGATTGGTTGTTTTTCCTGAAGCACAGTGGTTTCTTATCACTCAAATTAGAGGTACAAGATGTGGCCAGAGAGGGATATTTTAATTTTTTTTGCAGATTTTATTTTACTAATGTACAACCCCCCAATTCCAATGAAGTTGGGACGTTGTGTTAAAAATAAATAAAAACAGAATACAATGATTTGCAAATCATGTTCGACCTATATCAGAATCAGAATCAGAATCAGAATCATCTTTATTTGCCAAGTATGTCCAAAACACACAAGGAATTTGTCTCCGGTAGTTGGAGCCGCTCTAGTACAACAAACAGTCAATTTACAGAACACTTTGGGGACATAAAGACATTGACAAAAAACAATTGTGCAAAAAGATGCAGAGTCCTCTAGCACTTAGAGCAGTTCGAACGACTAATATTGCAATAGTCCGGTGCAATGACCATTGTGCAAAGGGCGCTGAGACTTCAAGGAGTGTATGCGGTTTAAAGTGACGAGTAGTGCGATCATCTGGGACAATGTCGGTTGTGCAAATGTTACAGATACTCCTCAATCAGTGTGCAAATGGAGCAGATGCTACTCTGGCATGAGTGGCCAGTATATGCAAATAGTGCAGCATGGCGAGACAACTACAGTGAGTGCACAAGTAATAAATAATTGGCCCCACAGAAATGTGACAACGAACTCAAGTAAAAAAATTGCCAGCTTGTTGTAATGGAATTATAGGTTAGGTGTTTAAGAAGTTGATCGCAAGAGGGAAGAAGCTGTTGGAATGTCTACTAGTTCTAGTTTGCGTTGATCGGTAGCGCCTACCTGAGGGAAGGAGCTGGAAGAGCTGGTGACCGGGGTGCAGACGGTCCGAGAGGATTTTGCACGCCCTTGTCTTAGTTCTGGCAGCGTGCAAGTCCTCAATGGTGGGTAGGGGGGTACCGACAATCCTTTCAGCAGTTTTGATTGTCCGTTGCAGTCGGAGTTTGTCCTTTTTTGTAGCAGCACCAAACCAGACTGTGATGGAAGAACACAGGACCGATTCGATGACCGCTGTGTAGAACTGTCTCAGCAGCTCCGGTGGCAGGCCGTGCTTTCTCAGAAGCCGCAGGAAGTACATCCTCTGCTGGGCCTTTTTGAGGACGGAGTTGATGTTGTTCGCCCACTTCAGGTCCTGAGAGATTGTAATTCCCAGGAACTTGAAGGTCTCGACGGTTGACACAAGGCAGCTGGACAACGTGAGGGGCAGCTGTGGCGAAGGATGCCTCCTGAAGTCCACGATCATCTCTACCGTCTTGAGCGTGTTCAGCTCCAGGTTGTGTCGCCCGCACCACAGCTCCAGCCGCTCCGCTTCCTGTCGATATGCAGACTCGTCACCGTCCTCGATGAGGCCGATGACAGTGGTGTCATCTGCAAACTTCAGGAGCTTGACAGTCGGGTTCGCTGAGGTGCAGTCGTTCGTGTAGAGAGAGAAGAGCAGCGGAGAGAGGACACAACCTTGGGGCGCCCCAGTGCTGATGCTGCGTGTGGATGAGGTGGCGTCCCCCAGCCTGACCTGCTGTGTCCTGCCCGTCAGAAAGCTGTAAATCCACTGGCAGATGGCAGGTGAGACGCTGAGCTAGAGAAGCTTGGTTGAAAGGAGTTCAGGGATGATGGTGTTGAACGCTGAGCTGAAGTCCACGAACAGGATCCTCGCGTAGGTCCCTGCACTGTCGAGGTGTTCTAGGATGAAGTGCAGTCCCATGTTGACTGCATCATCCGCAGACCTGTTCGCTTGGTAGGCAAACTGCAGGGGGTCCAGCAGGGGACCTGTGACACTCTTGAGGTGGTCCAGCACGAGACGTTCAAAGGACTTCATGACCACAGATGTCAAAGCGACAGGCCTGTAGTCATTCAGACTAGAGATTGCAGGTTTCTTGGGGACTGGAATGATGGTGGAGCGTTTGAAGCAGGATGGAACTTCGCACATTTCCAAAGATCTGTTAAAGATCTGAGTGAAGACTGGAGCGAGCTGGTCCGCGCAGACTTTGAGGCAGGATGGGGACACATGGTCCGGTCCTGCCGCTTTGTTAATCTTCTGTTGTTTGAAGATGCGTCTCACATCCTGTTCATGGATGGTTAACGCAGAAGTCAGAGGTGTGGTTGTGGTCGCGGGTGCGGCCGGGTGGGTGTGTGGAGTGAAACTGTCCTTTTCAAATCTGCAATAGAAGGTATTCAAGTCGTTGGCTAGTGTGCTATTGTTCTCAGCTTGGGGGGATCGTCGCTTGTAATTAGTCAGCGATTGGAATGCACGCCAGACTGATTTCGAGTCGTTCGCGCTAAACTGTTTTTCCAACTTTGCTGCATAGATCCTCTTTGCAATGTTAATTTCTTTAGTAAGCTGGTTTCTAGCTCGATTATACAGGGCCCTGTCCCCGCTCTGATATGCATCTTCCTTAGCTTGGCGAAGCTGCTTAAGTTTAGCAGTGAACCACGGCTTGTTGTTGTTGAATGTCCGAAATGATTTTGTTGGTACACAAACCTCTTCACAGAAACTGATATAGGATGTGACAGTGTCCGTATATACATCCAGGCTGCCAGCTGAATTTTCAAAGACACTCCAGTCTGTGCAGTCTAAACAGCTTTGAAGTTCCATCTTTGCTTCATTGGTCCACTTTTTGACTGTTTTCACTGTAGGCTTCGCACATTTAAGTACTTGCTTGTACGTCGGTATTAAGTGAATTAAGCAGTGATCAGACGAGCCCAGGGCTGCACGAGGTATAGCACGGTATGCGTTTTTTACCGTAGTGTAGCAGTGGTCTAAAGTATTATTTTCCCTGGTAGGACAGTCGATGTGCTGCTTGTATTTAGGGAGTTCGTGGTTGAGTTTAGCTTTGTTAAAGTCCCCGAGAATAATGAGGGGTGAGTCAGGGTGTTTTTTTTCAATTTCGTTGACTTGTTCGGCGAGCGTTAGCAATGCGGCGCTCGTGTTAGCTTGCGGTGTGATATAGACTCCAGCCACTATAAACGATGCAAACTCACGTGGCGCGTAAAATGGTTTACAGTTCAGAAACAGCGACTCCAAATGCGGGCTGCAGTGTGTGCTGAGCACCGTGACGTCCGTACACCATTTTTCGTTTATATGGAGGCATATCCCGCCGCCCTTCGTTTTTCCCGATGATTCCATGTCGCGGTCCGCTCGATGAATGTTGAAGCCGGGAAGCGTGACGGCGCCATCGGGTACGGCGTCGCAAAGCCAGGTCTCCGTGAAGCACATGGCCGCGGAACGTCCGAAGTCTTTACTGGTCTTTAACAGAAGATGAAGCTCGTCCATTTTGTTGGGTAGGGAGCGTACATTCGCGAGGTGGATCGACGGGAACGCCAATCTGTGTCCTCTCTTGCGGAGTTTCACCTGAATTCCGTCTCGTTTTCCTCTGTGGCGCCGCTTCCGCATCCATGCGCCGAAAACCGCGGACGCCGCTCCGGTGAGTAACTCGGGGAAAAAACTGAGCGGATTTTCGAAAGTTGGTGACAGAAAGTCCGGAGTAGCCTCCTTGATGGTTAGCAGGTCTCCCCTTGTGTAAGTGAGTCGTGTAAGGTCTCCAAAGACGGACGAAAAACACAAAAACAAAGACAATACTAGAGAGCGCGTTACCGAGGCGGCCACACTGGTAGGCGCCATCTTGATTATTTAATTGAATACACTACAAAGACAAGATATTTAATGTTCAAACTGATAAACATTATTGTTTTTAGCAAATAATCACTAACTTAGAATTTTATGGCTGCAATACGTTCCAAAAAAGCTGGGACAGGGTCATGTTTACCGATGTGTTACATAACCTTTTTCTTTTAACAACATTCAATAAATGTTTGGGAACTGAGGACCATAATTTTTTAAGCTTTGTAGGTGGAATGCTTTCCCATTCCTGCTTGATGTACAGCTTCAGGGTCTCCGTTGTTGTATTTTACGCTTCATAATGCGCCACACATTTTCAATGGGAGTCAGGTCTGGACTGCAGGCAGGCCAGTCTAGTACCCACACTCTTTTACTACGAAGCCACGCTGTTGTAACACGTGCAGAATTTGGTTTAGCATTGTCTTGCTCAAATAAGCAGGGGCGTCCATGATAAAGACGTTGCTTAGATGGCAGCATATGTTTCTCCAAAACCTGCAAGTACCTTTCAGTATTAATGGTGCCTTCACAGATGTGCAAGTTACCCATGCCATTGGCACTAACACAGCCCCATACCATCACAGATGCTTGCTTTTGAACTTTGCATCCATAACAGTCCGGATGGTTCTTTTCCTCTTTGGCCCAGAGGACACGACGTCTACAATTTCCCAAAACAATTCGAAATGTGGACTCGTCGGACCACAGAACACTTTTCCACTTCGCATCAGTTCATCTTCGATGAGCTTGGGACCAGAGAAGCGGGCGGCCGTTTCTGGGTGTTGTTGATAAATGGCTTTTGCTTTGCATAGTAGAGTTTCAAGTTGCACTTACGGATGTAGCGCCGAACTGTATTTACTGACATTGGATTTCTGAAGAGTTCCTGAGGCCATGTGGTGATATCCTTTACACATTGATGTCGGTTTTTGATACAGTGCCGCCTGAGCTCCTTTTATACCCAGTCATGGCACCCATCTGTTCCCAATTAGCCTGTTCACCTGTGGGATGTTCCAAACAGGTGTTGGATGAGCATTCCTCAACTTACTCAGTCTTTTTTGCCACCTGTCCTAGCAGCCATAAAATTCGAAGTTAATGATTATTTGCTCAAAACAATAACGTTTATCAGTTTGAACATTAAATAACTTGTCTTTGTAGTGTATTCAATGAAATATAGGTCAATACATGATTTGTATTCTGTTTTTATTTGTTTAACACAATGTCCGAACTTCATTGGAATTGGGGTTGTATATATGTCGGTTTTTGATGCAGTGCCGCCCGAGGGATCGAAGGTCACGGGCATTCAATGTTGGTTTTCGGCCTTGCCGCTTACATGCAGTGATTTCTCGAGATTCTCTGAACCTTTTGATGATGATATGGACCGTAGATGATGAAATACCTAAATTCCTTGCAATTGTACGTTGAGGAACATTGTCATTTAACTGTTTGACTATTTTCTCACGCACTTGTTAACAAGGAGGTGAACCTCGCCCCATCTCACCTGTGAATGACTGAGCAATTCAGGGAAGCTCCTTTTATACCGAATCATAGCACCCTCCTCTTTCCAATTAGCCTGTTCACCTGTGGGATGTTCCAAACAGGTGTTTTATGAGCATTCCTCAACTTTCTTTTTTGCCACCTGTCCCAGCTTTTTTGGAACATGTTGCAGGCATAAAATTCTAAGTTAGTGATTATTTGCCAAAAACAATAGTTTATCAGTTTGAACATTAAGTATCTTGTCTTTGTAGTGTATTCAATTAAATATAGGTCGAACATGATTTGCAAATCATTGTACTCTGTTTTTATGTATGTTTAACACAATTTCCCAACTTGATTGGAATTGGGGTTGTAGTTCTGTTAGGTTTCTACTGACAGTTTTAACTAATGACAAAAAGTGACAACTTGATTGGAATTGGGGTTGTACTTCTGTTAGGTTTCTACTGACAGTTTTAACAAATGGCAAAAAGTGAATTATTTTTGTTTCTTTTTTTGAAAACTGCAAAACTCCCCTTTAATGTAACTGCACTAATGCTAAAGCACCAGAAAATACTGCTTTACGGCGCTTCTAGAAGAGCATGGATGTTAACTCATATTCTATATAAAACGTTTGATAGATAAACAGATTAAATATTAGAGAAAATTGCCATTTAATTTCATGTAATTTAAAGGAAATATACTATATGGAGATATATGTTGTCAGGATATAAAGTTACCTATATTGGGATATAATACTTTGTCCATATCGCACAGCAATACTTCAGTTGTTGTTAAAATGAAAAAAAAAAATTGAACTTCAGGACATCATAAATATATGATTTAAATTGGAGACTCTAAATTGCCCGTAGGTGTGACTGTGAGTGCGAATGGTTGTTTGTTTGTTTGTGCCCTGCGATTGGCTGGCAACCAGTTCAGGGTGTACCCCGCCTTCTGCCCGATGATAGCTGGGATAGGCTCCAGCACGCCTGCGACCCTAGTGAGGAGAAGCGGCTCAGAAAATGGATGGATGGAAGTTAATTTAATACTTCATGTAGAAGATATTAGTTTTGTTTGGAGTCTTTCTGGTGGTATTTGTTTGGCCTGTGATCTAAGTGTTCTTGAGAAAATCAAAATGTTCCTGACAAAATATTCAGAATGTTCCTAAGAGGTGATAATTTTAATTTTTTTGCCTTTAAAAATTGACTGTGAAAATCTTTGATTTTGCAGGATCTGAGCAAATTGGAGATTGATTGTCATGCCGGAAAAGACTACTGGCACTTTCAATTGTGTCCAATAGATAGCTAAACCTTAGTCCAAAGCAACTGTGCGAGAGTGGTTTCATCGCAGTTTTGCTTCAAATACTGCCATAGCATGACCATTGTGGTAATCACAACTGTGCTAACAAGGTGGCACTGTTGCTTAGCTACACTTGATGAGCCCTTGGAAGGCTGGGCTCCATGAGACAGTCGCTTATGCAGCGAGGCGAGCGGTCGAGCTGGATGCAATATATTGGCTTCTTGGTGCTGCTGCTAATGTCACAACCCTGCCTGTAGCCCGCACTGCCTCCACCCATGTATTTTTGTCGCCGCGTCCCCGCTCTCCCTCCCCCTTAAATGGTGTGGGCAGGAGTGGTACGGAAGACTGCATTGGGAAGCTTCGCGTGGAAATGGTCTTTGCTGTTGATATTGCTCTAGCACCATTCTGGTGACAACAACATGCCGTTGAAATGGAAAAGCGGTTCTCCTGTCAGCTGGAAATTCCCAGTGCCAGTCCTTAAGACATCCCGGTCCTCACCGCTTTCACCTGCCTACATGTGAGTAATAGCATTCATACTACGTTAATGTGGATTCAGGAAAATTTCTGTTTCTTTCTCACTTTTGGGGAATTTTAATTAATTTTTGAACATTTGACACTGTCACTTTTGGTTCCAGTTTTGTGTTCACAAATGTGATATTGAGGGTTGTAGCGTTGAAAGAGATTAGCCTTGTCCAGCATGCATTTGATGCTTCTCTGGCACGCTGCTTTGCTCTCGGGCAGGACTCATTCCGCTGCTTGCCTGGACACGGCAAGCACCACCACGTCCACGACTTTTCCAGCTCCTTGTTTATTTGGAAATGGAGACTCATTGGCTTGGGAGGAGTCTCCCTTTGTCAGGATGTCTGGCTTGCCCTGGTTTAGAAGCTATTGTCATCTGCTACTGTTCTGGGGGGGAGGGTAGACCAGGAGGTCTTCACACAACCTTTCACCATCCTTTCTTTCCGGCCTTCTTTTGATCAGCTCTCCACTAAATGGTCCTGTTTTCTATGGTTTGATTCCAAAGAGTGAAAATGTGGGTGTGTGGCTTTAAATAATTTGAGGGAAAGCTAGGCCACCATTTGGGGTAATTGTATTGGCTTTTTTGCTCAAGTGGATTTATGCAATCGTCAATTATTGCACAGATTTACTTTTGAGCTACTTTCGAGTTTAATTTTGTTAGCTTAAAGAAATTCAGCACTGCAATACACTGCTGTTTTTTTTCCTCCTAATTTTACCGTAGTATCACCATTCAATCGTCTTGAGGGTTGACAAATATGCGCATATTCCCTGTACAAACTTCAATGTTAGTAGTTTATTAATGCTTTAATATAGATATCAAAAGTTCTCTCTACGTTTTAACCAGGCTTTACACTATCAGGATTTTTGGGGCCGAGCACCGATCAGCGAGTTTAAAAAAACGATAACCGATCACTCATCCGATCACAAGATGGAGGAATGTGTCTATTTAAATGACCTGTTCATTTACTGTATATACTTGTGTACTTAATTACTCCATAAATTATATTTACAATAAATAATGTATCTTTGTTCCTCTATTTATGCCAGTGAGGCATCGTGACAGACAGAACAAATGAATGGTCTTTTATTAGATGGCAGGAAGTAAATACAGTAATTATTGTCTCCACTTTTTGCGACATTTTTGTTTGTTGGTGCGCCGTGAGATTTTTCAATTGTAAAATATGTTCCTTGGCTCCATAAAGGTTGGAAATCATCGCTCTAGTCAGATCCTGTGTTCTAATCAGTCAGGTCAAACCAACATTACATGAAACATAAATAATGGGTGCTAACTTACTGTAATTAAATTACTTTATTTTTAATTAAATTACTTCACCCACACCGAAACTTTAGAGCATGATTCGACAGAATGGCGGCAAGTTTATGTCCAACCGTGAGTGCTACCGCTAGCTTGCTAGACTACAGAACATTTTATTGCCTGCTTGTGAGCCATATCGTATTAAAAGTATGTGAACATACCTCAAGCAAGCCTTAAACAAATGTCCTCTCCTGTCCTGAGCACCGGTGACCACCAACACACGTTTTCCCCCATTTTGTTTTTATAATAACGTCGGCGCGATCCACTCTTGTGGCTATAAATAATCTAGCTTTTGGATTTAAATATATTGTGCACGCGGCGATGCAGAGTTAATGTGTTTTGCGGAGCTGATCAATGGCGTCATTGATCGGATCGGTGAATTATGACATTAAAGCCGATCAGCATAAAATGGTAAATATCGGCCGATACCGATCAGCCCAATCAAATCGGTGTGAAGTCTAGTTTTAACACGATTGTCTTGTTAGATGTTTATGTGACACACGAGCAAACTCATACATACATAGAGCAAGGCCACAATAACCCCCGTCATTGAAACAGTTTGGGTAAACGGCCGTGCACAAGCCTGCCACAGTAGTTGTGACCATTGAAGCCTCCGCCCTGGTCCTTTTACATCCCCACCCATATTGATCCTTATAGTCCGTACTAGGTCGAACATCCAGCCATACATCATTCTCATCGTCAAGCACAATTTCTAATCTTATCTTCAACCTTCCTCTTCTGTGTAATTCTAATAGGGACCATGTGTTTTTATATTTTTAACTGTTTGTTCTTTACCATTCAACACATTTAAGACTCAGTCACTTGACTTTCGACAAAATAAAAATAATACTGGAATATTTTAATGGTTGTCTGGTCAGCATGCTACATGAAAGCCCAATGAGATTCATCAAGAGCATGCAAGTGGCTGAGGATGGCGTTTGCGTGACTTGTTGAGGTTGTGTGCGCACACTGGCAAGTGAAGCATGTCAAGCCCTGAGGCTCCACCTCACTTCATCTCACCAGACTGCTTGCTATTTTGAAATGTTTCTATTGTAAGCTGTGTTTTTGGGTAGGTTGATATCGGGCCCCCAATTATAGGTTACTCTGTGGTCAGGGAAACGTCGCTCTTTGTAGTCCTTTTACTGTGGAGCCCTTGAGGCTTCAGTGATATTTATAACTGCATGCTGCTTGGTTATATCCACAGCTAAGGTTATATCCACAGCTAAGGTTTTGAATACATATCTGGTTATTTTCCTTCTGCCAACTAGCTAATGTGGGTAAATAGAATTATTGTACGGTATAGATTTTACACTTGACAGTTTTCCTGCAAGGCGTTTTTCAAGTGTCTGTCAGACCCTCGCGTGGCAGCAGAATCTCTTGTGCTTGCGCTCATGTGATGATGATTTTTGGCAGTCTCTCAGGCAAACGGTTCAGACAGTTTGAGAATCCTGCTTTATTATCAACCGGGATTCTTTTGATCTGTAAAATCCAACTACAGTATCTGCGTTCCAAAAATAATCAAAATGCTGTCGGTTTGACAGCTGACATTAGAGCTTGAGTTTTTTTTTTTTTTTTTTTTTTTTAAATCAGTTTCACTTTGAATCTTACTTCTACTGAATAAATAAAACACACTTTCATGGCTAGAAATACAGACATTAATTAGTTGCAATGTTTTTGGCAGATATAGCCTAACTTGAAATTTAATTAAACTGCGTCTTTCACAACACATAGCTGTCTGACTGACTACATAGCTCGCTTCAATATATATGCATTAAAATGATAATAATTTTAAAAAATCATCTAATCAAGAAATGAGGCAAATGTTTGGATAAAAGCTCAATTCACAGATAAATGCAACAAAAGAATGCTTTCACGAGGAAAAAAAACTACGTTTGGCCCAGCCAGAACCCAGACCTAAATCCAATTGATAATTTGCGAGGTACGCAGACAGGGTTGTGCTCAAGAGAGCCTCAATATTACATTTGGAATGCTTTCTTTGAACAGAAGCATGCTCCAATATTGCCAAGTCAATATGTGCAATACTGATCGACTCATACCCAAAAAGACTGAATACTGTAATTAAAGTAAAATTTGCTTCAACAAAGTATAAGATTTAGCATGTACACACTGGAACCATCTTATTATGCTCTTTTTGTTTGTTTCCAGTTGAATTATTAAGGTTATATTTCACATTATCGTAATTATTACAGATTTTACAGGAAATTTAAAAGTGTCCTTTCCTTCACTATGTATGAATAAACAGTGGGGCAAAAAAATATTTAGTCAGCCACCAAGTTGTGCAAGTTCTCCCACTTAAAAAGATGAGAGACGCCTGTAATTTTCATCAAAGGTGGTATACCTCACTCACCTACAAGAGACAAAATGAGGAAGAAAAAAAAATCCCCAAAATCACAGTCTGATTTTTATCGAATTTATAAGCAAATAATTATAAAATAAATATTTGGTCACCTGGAAACATGCAAGATTTCTGGCTCTCACAGACCTGTAACTTCTTCTTCAAGAGGCTTCTCCTATCCTCCGTTTGACACCTGTTTGAACACATCAGTATAAAAGACACCTATCCACAAACTCAAACAGTCACACTCCAAACTCTACTATGGCCAAGACCAAAGAGCTGTCAAAGGACACCACAAACATAATTGTAGACCTGCACCAGGCTGGGAAGACTGAATCTGCAATAGGTAAGCAGCTTGGTGTGAGGATGGTTGTTTGTTTCTATGTGCCCTGCGTTTGGCTGGCAAACAGTTCAGGGTGTACCCCGCCTCCTGTCCGCGACCCTAGTGAGGAAAAGCGGCTCAGAAAATGGATGGATGGATGGATGGATGATGTTTCTATTGGTTCCCAGCTAGCTAGGACTGCAAAGCTATTCTTATAAATCTTTCAAGAGCCACTGTCATCTCACGTAAAAGCCAAGTTGACTTTAGGTTCTTAAACTGTCACTGGTAGAATTATGTTTTTAAGCTTTCCACTGACATGAAGGGGATTTGATAGACTGCCACTTTCGTTCCGTCCTTACTCGTTTCTTCATTCCTTAACACTTTTTAGTTTCTTTGACTTTCTATTTGTCTTTCAAATTCTCAGAACCTCAATTGGTAAATAAGGTTTACTTACTACAGATATAAACTTTCCCGGACCTTTAAATTAGGAGCCTTGTTGTTTGAACATTGTGATTTTTATTTATTTATTTTTTTTACATAAATTCAGATTACAAGTTACAACAGGTCTGAATTAATTTATTTTTACTGTATTTCAATGGCCGACTGGTTAGAGCGTCTGCCTCACAGTTCTGAGGACTGGGGTTCAATCCCTGGCCCAGTCTGTGTGGAGTTTGTATGTTCTCCCTGTGCCTGCGTGGGTTTTCTCCGGGCACTCCGCTTTCCTCCCACATGCCAAAAACATGCATGGTAGGTTAATTGACAACTCTAAATTGCCCGTAGGTGTGACTGTGAGTGCGAATGGTTGTTTGTTTGTTTGTGCCCTGCGATTGGCTGGCAACCAGTTCAGGGTGTACCCCGCCTCCTGCCCGATGATAGCTGGAATAGGCTCCAGCACGACCGAGACCCTATTGAGGAGAAGCTGCTCAGAAGATGGATGGATGGATGTATTTCAAATAGTGGGTGTCCCTGATGGATGCCTGTCCCAATTAGTCACTAGGTGCAGAGTCCACTTATGACAAGTAAATGCCTCCCTCGAGAAGATGCCGCCCTTCTTTTCCTCGAGGGGGGGAAAAGAGTAGTAACAGTAATTACTCATACACGGACATTAAATAGTTCACCTCTGAATCCATTTCTGTTGCCACCTCTGCTGCAAACCAAAATAGCAGCACCAAAGCATGAAAACAGTCTATCTGATTAATTATAATGCAGAGACTTACTACACATTTTAAAAAAAGGTTCTCTGCGTTATTAAGTGATGTCTCAAAATGCTTCAGTTTTTCTGCATTTCTCAATAATAGCCCATTTGGCTTTGTTTTAACTGGACTTAACTTGACTATTAACCAAGAGTATCCGTTTGAGAGGAAAATGAGAAAAAGCCTGATCTAATATTGCTTGTTATTCTAAAAATGCATTTACAGTGGGGAGACTTTTTATTTTTTTAAATAAAAAATTAATGAACCTACAATAAGCGTTTTGGGGAGTGGTTCCCCCTCCAAAAAGAAAAAATGTAAAGGGGGGGGGGGGGGAAGGAAACATTGAAAAAAAAAAAAAAAAACAACTGTGAATAGGTGAATCCACGGGTGCCGAAATGCAAGTATGCGGGGTCCACTGAATACAAATACAGACCGCCGCCCCCCCCCCCCCCCCATTAATAGACCTGTAGTTGAGTAAATACATGCCCCCCCGCCCCTATATGAGCATATGGCAATAGGCTTACACTATTCTCCAATGACTGCATTACTCAGTTGAGATCAATAATACGTGTGTTAAACTGCTTTAAGGGATTCTGTCTCCTTTTGGATACTGTAGATGTTGTCTTCTTTGTTTCATTCTGGCAGCCACCAACACTCCTTTGTGGTGTGGACAAACCACTCTCTCCTCCCTGGCTATCCGCCTTGCCACCTGATAGGGTAAATTTAAATGTGTCCTCTGAATGTGATCACTGTGCATTCTAAGCAGTGGTGGTGGTGTCAAATTCCTGCAAGTCGTATCGCCATCCTGTGTGACCTTTCACCTCCATTAAATTAAAAAAAAAAAAAAAAAAAATACAATAAATCGTGGTTGTAGTGACATCTGTTTGGTGTGTGTCTTTGCTTTTAACAAATTCCCATTAGTCTTCCTGTTCTGTAGTTTCGTAGAATATGAAACACATGGCAACCAGCTCAGTTGTTTATCCATCACAGGGCCATCATGTATTTGACTTATTTTTAACATTACCAATTCGCACATAAAAGGTCGAACACTATCAGTAGTAACATGACAAAATTTGCTAATGACAGTCTGTCAAAATGCTGAGTCTGGTTGGAATGGCCACTTCAACCAGAGTACAACGCACCAAGAATTTCGGAAAGGTTTTTGTGTGTGGGAAAATCTGCATTATTTGGGAAAAGTTTTGTGCAATATCACTAATATAAAATCTGGTCAAACATGCCTTCAAATTAAAGTAAAACAGTAGGGCTAAACAGATCTTATCGGCTGATTTTAGCCCTTTTCAAAATAATCATAATCACCTGGAGCTTTGCCGATTAAACACCGATATATTATTACTTTCTAATGAAACAGTAAATAGTGTTCAGTGTTGGAGTCACTCAGAATTATGTCCTTGTGCCGTTTGTCCTCTAGATCAGTGGTCCCCAACCCCCGGTCCGCGGACCGGTACCAGTCCGTGAGGCATTGGTTAGGAATGACCAGTTTATATAATTTCCGTTGTATTGCGTTTTCGCATGTCAAATGTATTTTATTTTGATCTTCTCCGCTGCAACAGCTGCGCGTCGCAATTAACAGGTCAAGACTGCACATAATGTGGCAGCAGTTCCGTTTCCGCTCCCAGCCGACTCGCTCATGGCGGCGGCCGAGCTCAAAGAACGAATAATTTCATAAATTGATTCAGTTCATTACGTTCACTGACAAGATTTGTTCTTTTGAACGAAACATTCGCGAACGTAACAACACTAAACTGCACGTTGGTCATGTGATGCGTTACTAAAAAGTCTGCAAACCCGCAAAAATGAGTTAAAAAAAAAACACGTCTTCGGAGAGGTTTTCAAAAGGAAAAAGGCCACCTGAGGAGCCAGAAGAAGAGCCTCCGACCTCAACGAAAAAGAGAGCTTCTTTTATCCGCTATGCGCTATGGTGAGTTGTATTTTTCATGCATTTAACATTTGTTTTTAAGCCGGTCGTATTAATTTATTTTTGCGGTGTGTATATATGAAACACCTTGATGGCCGGTCCAATGGAATAAAAAATGCCTACTCTAAACCGGTCTGTGGTGCAAAAAAAGGTTGGGGGACCACTGCTGTAGATGGAGCCCTGACTCTATCCAATCCAATAAGCATCTTTCTTGATACAGTGTAGTGTTGTTCTTGTTATCGCATGGCCATGTGCGAACACCGCCAACATTTGCAACAACAATGGCGGATTACCATGTTATCTTCGTGCTGCAGAAGCTCATGAGAATTATTTACTTTTCCAGCAAAATCTTCTGCTTCTTACCATCAGCAACAAGTGGATATGGTGAATAGTATATACAGGTAATACATGTTCTTAAATCCACCGCTTATAACCGGAGAAAGTTTTTGGTAGGTTTCTGCGTTTGCATGACTGTGGACACACATTTCTTGACAGGAAACTTTGTTTCTGGGAAACTTAAAAAAAAAAAAAAAAAAAAAAAAAAAAAAAACGAATAAGCAAAAGATTGGCTCCCGTTTCAGTTCAACTCTTCCTCTGTACACCATATATTTAAAATGCAATTCAGTCAAAGATAACATCTTTTGACATCTGAGAAAGACGTCTGTTTTTTATTTTCAAGTCATCACTTTATGGCAAAGGAAATATTGGAGTAACACACAATTAAATCACATATATTTTGTTCCATTTTATGTATTTTAATAGCCTGTGCTCATTGAACGTGAGGATGATCTGCATTGTGTCAGTAGCCTGTGAAACATTAAATAGCCTGTGGAAGATTTCTGGTTTTAAAAAATAGTGAATGAATTTTGCACAAAGCACAGGGGAATGTACTTTTTACTAGACTTTACACCCATTTGATCGGGCTGATCGGTATCGGCCGATATTTAGCATTTTATGCTGATCGGCTGATCTGCTTTAATGTCATAATTCGCCGATCCGATCAATTACGTCATTGATTCCCCTCAATCACGCCCTTCCAGGTCTCACTGTCATTGCCCACGTAAGCATTGAAGTCCCCCAGCAGAACGATGGCGTCCCCAGCGGAAGCACACTCCAGCACCCCCTCCTAGGACTCCAAAAAGGGTGGGTACGCTGAACTGCTGTTTGGTGCATAGGCACAAACAACAGTCAACCCATCCCCCCCACCCGAAGGCGGAGAGGGCTACCCTCTCATCCACCGGGATGTACCCCAATGTACAGGCGGCGAGCCGGGGGGCAATAAATATACCCACACCTGCTCGGCGCCTCTCACCGTCCACAACTCCATAGTGGAAGAGAGTCTAACCCCTCTCGAGAGGACTGGTACCAGAGCCCAAGCAGTGTGTAAAGGCAAGCCCAACTAGGTTTAGTCTGAACGTCTGGACCTCACACACCAGCTCGGGCTCCTTCTCTGCCAGGGAGGTGATTTTCCATGTCCCTAGAGCCAGCTTCTGTAGCCGGGAATCGGACCGCCAAGGTCCCTGCTTTCGGCCACTGCCCAACTCTGCACCTGACCCATATGGCCCCTCCCACTGGTGATGAGCCCATTGGAAGGGGGACCCACATTACCCTTTCAGGCTGTGCCCGGCGGGACCCAATAGGTGCAGACCCAGCCACCAGGCGCTCGCCTTCGAGCCCCATAATTAGGCCTGGTTCCAGAGGGGGGCTCCGGTGACCCGCGTCCTGGCAAAGGAAAATGTGATTCCATCAATTTACTCATCATGGTCTTTTAGCTATGCTTTGTGTGGTCCCTCACCTCGCGGCTGTTTGCCATGGGTGACCCTGCCGGGGGCATAAAGCCCCAGACAATTTACAGTGGGTATGGAAAGTATTCAGACCCCGTTAAATTTTTCACTTTGTTATATTGCAGCCATTTGCTGAAATAATTTAAGTCATTAATTCATAATTTTTCCTCATTAATGTACACACAGCACCCCATATTGACAGAAATAAGCAAATTTTTTGCAGATTTATTAAAAAAGAAAAACTGAAATATCACACAGCCATAAGTATTCAGACCCTTTACTGTGACACTCACATTTAACTCTGGTGTTGTCCATTTCTTCTGCTCATTCTTAAAATGGTTGTATGCCTTCATTGGAGTCCAGCTGTGTTTGATGATACTGATTGAAGTTGATTAGCAAAGCAACACACCTGTCTATATAACAAAGGTCAAAGGAACTGCCTTAAGAGCACAGAGACAGAATTGTAGCAAGGCACAGATCTGGCCAAGGTTACAAAAACAATTCTGCTGCACTTCAGGTTCCTAAGAGCACAGTGGCCTCAATAATCCTTAAATGGAAGACGTTTGAGACAACCAGTACCCTTACTAGAGCTGGCCGTTCGGCCAAACTGAGGAATCAGGAGAGATGAGCCTTGGTGAGAGACTTAAAGAAGAACCCAAAGATCACAGTGGGTGAGCTCCAGAGATGTAGTCGGGAGATGGGTGATAGTTCTATAAAGTCAACCATCACTGCAGCCCTCCATCAGTCGGGGCTTTATGGCAGAGTGACCCAATGGAAGCCTCTCCTCAGTGCAAGACACATGAAAGCCCACATGGAGTTTGCTAAAAAAAAAAACTGAAGTACTCCAAGATGATGAGAAATAAGATTCTCTGGTCTGATGAGACCAAGATAGAACTTTTTGGCTTGCCTTCTAAGTGGTATGTGTGGA
Organism: Phycodurus eques; assembly: GCF_024500275.1. NCBI lineage: Eukaryota > Metazoa > Chordata > Actinopteri > Syngnathiformes > Syngnathidae > Phycodurus > Phycodurus eques. The sequence goes on from NC_084541.1 coordinate 3,397,649, forward strand.
GAAAACCATAGAACTTTTTGGCCTGCCTTCTAAGTGGTATGTGTGGAGAAAACCAGGCACTGCTCATCACCGGTACAATACAGTCCCAACAATGAAGCATGGTGGTGGCAGCATCATGCTGTGGGGGTGTTTTTCAGCTGCAGGGACAGCACGACTGGTTGCAATCGAAGGAAAGATGAATGTGGCGAAGTACAGGGATATCCTGCACGAAACCTTCTCCAGAGTGCTCAGGACCTCAGAGTGGGCCGAAGGTTCACCTTCCAACAAGACAATGACCCTAAGCACTAGACTTTACACCGATTTTATCGCCCTTATCAGTATCGGCCGATAATTAGCTTTTTATGCTGATCGGCTTTAATGTCATAATTCGCTGATCCGATCAATGACATCATTGATTGGATCCGCAAAAGACATTTACTCCGCGTCGCCATCGTGCACAGTATATTTGAATCCAAAAGCTAGTTTATTTTTAGCCTTGTCGCTTGTCTTTTGGCGTAGTCCTGTAAATATCTGACGGCCGATAGTTATTTAAAAAAAAAAAAAAAAAAAACGTTGGCGGTGTGGAACAGACAACACGTCTGAGACAGACAACTTGTAATGCCCGGATCAGACTACAAGACACATTTGCTCTTTCAAGATTGCACTATGTCAGACTACTGCAATAACATGTTGTATTCCGATACCACCGCATCCCGTGTTTTACGATCATTGGGCTTTATCTAGTCACCTCAAATGCGACCGGGTACACTCGTTACCGTGGCGACGATAACAAGAGTGGATCGTACCGACTATATTATGAGGACAAAATGGGGAAAAACAGGTGTTGGTGGTCACCGGTGCTCAGGACAGGAGAGGACGTTCGCATAAGGCTTGCTTGAGGTACGGTCACGTACTTTTAATACGATACGGCTCACAAGTAGGCAATAAAATGTTAGGTAGCCTAGAAAGCTAGTGGTAGCACAAACGGTGGGACGTTAACATGCCGCCGTTCTGTCGAATCATGCTCTAAAGTTTCGGTGTGGGTGAAGTAATTTAATTAAAAATAAAGTAATTTAATTACAGTAAATTAACACCCAATATTTCTGTCATGTAATGTTGGTTTGACCTGACTGATTAGAATACACGATCTGACTAGAGCGGTGATTTCCAACCTTTATGGCGGCAAGCAACATATTTTACAATTGAAAAATCTCACGGCACACCAACAAACAAAAATGTCACAAAAAGTGGATACATTAATGACTGTATCTACTTCCTGCCATCTAATAGAAGACCATTCATTTGTTCTGTCTGTCACTATGCTTCACTGGCATAAATAGAGGAACAAAGACATTATTTATTGTAAATATACTTTTTTGAGCAATTAAGTACACAAGTATATACATTAAATGAACAGTTAATTTAAATAGACACATTCCTCCATCTTTCGATCGGATCGTTGATCGGTTATCAGTTTTTTTAAACTCACTCATCAGTGATCGGCCCCAAAAATCCTGATTGTGTAAAGCCTACTAAGCACACAGCTAACATAACGGAGTGGCTTCAGAACAACTCCGTGACTGTTCTTGAATTTTTCTGTCAGTATGGGTGGGGTGCTGTGTGTACATTAATGAGGATAAAAATTAACTTAAATAATTTTAGCACATGGCTTAACAAAGAGTGGAAAATTTAAGGCGATCTGAATACTTTCCATACCCACTGTTGCTCCTAGGATCACTGGGATACACAAACCCCTCCGCCACGATCAGGTGACGGCCCAAGGAGGGGCCATTATTACTTCGCTGTTATTTTAGTATTCTATGTGACTGTAAAAAACACTGTTATAAACTAAATTACTATGACTATTTTAATCATTATTTCTGCTTCTGCGTCCTATTAACCACTGACAAAGAAAAATAAATCTCTGGAAACATGCTCCCTTAATTCTAAAATCTAGTTCAATGTCGTCCAGCCCAGTTGTTTGATAATTTTGTCTGTGCATCACACAGCTCTGCACTTTGCACTCATTAGTTTCTTGCCTGAGTCTAAACACAAAAAATGTCACTTCACATTAAAAGCGAGCACAATCAAGAAGCCTCTGGTGAGCAGCTCCTAAGCTAAGGAAAGAAAAAAAAAATACATGGGTCATTTGAGCATGTTAACGTTAACTTTGTTTAATTTTTTTTTTTTTTTATAAAGATTTTTGTTCGAGGCTGCTTTTCTGTAATGCTCTTATGTACATGTACTGATGCAATGACGTCATGTTCCTGGCCCTCTGGTGCCACACAGTTTATTACTGGCTGCAATGCAGATGCCTTGGATGGTGCAAATGTCAAAAACGGCTGGTCCTGGTTTTGGCAATAGAGGCGGCTAGTTGGCCATTCAAGACTTCACAGCTTCTCCGTTTTGAGTCATGAATGTGCTCACCACGTTTACAAAATGGAAATGGTTCAACCCAATGGTTTTGCTGTGATCATTTATGTCCAAGTATAAAAATCAGCAAAAGGTTAGAGGCCCATCACAAGGGATCACATCCTGTGTATGGTAAAGTACAAATAATTTCAATCAAGCAAGCGTTTTTGATCTGTGGTGGGGACCACATGAAATGTTAGTTAACCATTGATAAAGGTCATCTTTGTCTTCCTCCGTCTGTCTCTTACCAGGATTTTCACATTCCTGTCTGTCATGTCAGACCAATTTTGGGTATCAAGATAAGATATCCTTTATTGATCCCCAGATGGGAAATGAAGGGACTTCTGACAAACCGCGACCACAAGTTTTTGATATTTTCCAATTATTTATCGTGATCTTCAACAGGAATGCATTGTTTTCCATTGTTGTCTTTTTGTTAATGGTCTGTTTATTTGTCTATCTTGAATGAATTGGTCATGATTCAGGGATTAATACATTTTGCGGTGTAATGTGTCCAGTCATTCATGCAGTGAAGGCAAAATGGGGAATTATCCCTGAGGTAGCAGATAGAACTCAGTTTGTAGCCTCAAGCAGGAATGGCTGACATCTGAATAAAAGTGCTCAAGTTGACAAAAAGTCCTTTAAAAGCTTGCATAAACCTAATTTAAATGTAGGAGTAGTCTTGTGAATATTGTCATCTCGAAATTTAGCTTGGAATTGTATTCCTACAATTGTACTCTGTTAAAGTTGCCACTAATCTGTGTATGAAGTACCCCTAACGGACATTTATTTTTATGTTCACATATGTGTGTTCAATCACCAAAACTATTGGAACTGAAAACATTATTTACATTGTCAAAAAATATTTGAGGTTAATTTCGGAGCCTGTCATTAGATGTTTTTAATCGTTATTTTACTATTAAATATATCAGTCTCGTCATTTTAAGTACATTTTGTACTTTAAAAAAAATCCTCCTTGCTTTTTGCAATTTTTAATTTATGTTCAAAAATACATCAGGTAGTTTTATATTAGCGTAATTTCTTGTGTATAATGCGCACCGATGTATAATACGCGCCCCCAAAGTTGACCAAAATTCTGGAAAAACCTACTACCTATGTATAATGCATTTTTACAACGTATGATTTTGTTTCTACACACATGATCAAAACATGAAGATCAAAATACAGATCAAAACATGATCTGTATTTTGTTAGTTTTTTTCCAAAGAATTATTCTGAAGTTAAGCATTTTATTTGAACACGTAATACTTTTTAAAAAATAATTACTTGCTCTTATTTTGAAATTCACAGCCCTAATTTTATTTAGTAAATCAGAAAACACACAGTTGTGCTCATATATTTGATTACCCAGGCAGAATTTGTAAGATGGGTACAATTCTTTAAAGAAAACATGAAGGACATGGCAAAATACGTTTAATTTTATCTTAATGGGATTAAAATTAAATGGTCAAGCATTTCAGAAAAGCATTATCATTAAACTAAATCATAACCATAAAGAAATTAATGATGGTTGTTGTTCAGTCATCAGTCACATTTTAAAAAACAAAACAAAACAATATTTGACCAATTCTGCCAGGGTATGTAAACTTATGAGCACAACTGTACATATATGCACCCCCTGTCATAAGAATGAAAGTGTAGGCCACACCTTTTTATATCACCACTAGGTGGCGGTGGCATATTAGAAAGAAAGTGTACACCTTTGTCATACCCTCTTGGTGGCAGTGGCATTTTGGAATGAAGGTGTACAGCTTTTCATAACCACTAGATGGCGGCATATATTTATAAATGTGAAAGTTTTTTCCATTTGACCCTATACCACAGGTGTCAAACGTTTATTGAATGTTGTTAAAAGAAAAGGTGATGTAACACAGTGGTAAACATGACCCTGTCCCAACTTTTTTTAGAGCGTGTTGCAGCCATAAAATTCTAAGTTCATGATTATTTGCTAAAAACAATAAAGTTTATCAGTTTGAACATTAAATGTCTTTGTAGTGTATTCAATTAAATATAGGTCGAACATGATTTGCAAATCATTGTATTCTGTTTTTATTTATGTTTAACACAACGTCCCAACTTCATTGGAATTGGGGTTGTACACACACACACACACACACACACACACACATATATATATATATATATATATATATTTGTATTCAGAATTAAATCATTGTGGAATTTATTTTAGTCATTTTGTTAGAATATTGATAATGGTGATAATTTTGATCAGGTCAACGTTTTGAAATTTTCATACCATTTCTCTAGTAATGATGTCACAGTAACCATCCGCATCTGGCTTACATGCCCTGTGGTGAAAGCACAAGCAGATCCACGGTCTGGCATTCCATACTCCTCAGTGACGAGTTTAACTGCACTGTACGCTATTGAAATACAGGTGAGACTAATAAAATCATATTCTCTTGATAGATCCCTTGTGGAGGACGACGACACTCACATGAAAGTGGCTCTGGGCTACGGTGATATGGGCATCTGTGCTCACCTTCAGGCATCAAAGACCGGAAACACACGTTTTTTCACAAGCAACACACACAGCTCAGTGGTTCTTCAGGTGCAAGCTCTCTTCAGTCTCATAGCCTTAACTTTGAGATGAGAACCTGAATCATTGTCTAATTTCATGTTTCACCTTTTAAAAGCTGTATAGTATGAAATACTATTGTCCAGGGTTGTTCACACAGGAATAGTCTATTCAGACAACTAATACTCATTCTAACATATTACCGTGTCATCTCGCTGTTGTAGGGATTTGACCAGTTGAGGATAGAGGGACTGCTATGTGATGTCACTCTAGTGGCCGGTGATGGCGATGAAGCCTTCCCCGTACATCGAGCAATGATGGCTTCATCCTCCGACTATTTCAAAGCTATGTTCACAGGTGGGTCAGAAATGACTCAGAACATTTGTTCGTTCTGTGTCTTTTTGGTATAATTTGTGCGTGGGATGTGAATCGATGATTCATTAAATGCCTGGTTAATGGTTTTTTCTTTACTGTATTCTCAAAGCATTTTGCTCCAATTATTCGCAAATGCATGCATGATTTATCACAGTATCAGTTAAGTCACTTGTTCCACTAAGAATGTCCTCATGCTTACATCCCACACTATTGTGAGAATCTGAATGCCAAGCCATGAAGAATTAGTAGCGATAATGTTCCTGTTGCACATGTACCGAATAACAGTAGCTTGTAGATCCAAGTGTAGTCATGCTTAAGCATCTCTGCTTGCACTGAATACCAGCTAATGTCAATATGCTGACATGCTTGCACCATGTTAGCAGATGCAAATTGGAGAAATCAATACATTTTATTTACACCACATACACCCAATGGCCACAATATTAGGTGTACGTTGTGTAGAACAGCGGTGCATAATATTGATAGTTGTTTCTAATTTTTGGTTGAGTATAAACAATGCCTTTGGTATCACATAACACGGCATATAAGAATAGCTAGAATTTATATTAATGGAAAATGTGTTTTTGTTTTTTATGATGAGATTTGATAACATGGACATTGGATGCATTTCTAAAATAACATTTTTTGCAATTGAATTTGGCCTTTAATGTAAGTTTTTATCCTCTATACTGAAACATCGCAAGCATGCAACTGCTCACAGGCCTGTCAGTCAAATAAGATTATGTATTAGTTGTTTAGCAGCATCTACGTTTTGCTTATGCTTTGCTTTGCCCTGATGCAGGTGGAATGAAAGAACAGGATTTAATGTGCATCAAGCTCCACGGAGTTAACCGAATAGGCCTGAAGAAGATCATTGACTTCATCTACACAGCCAAGTTGTCACTTAACATGGAGAATCTGCAAGACACACTTGAGGCAGCCAGCTTCCTGCAAATCCTTCCAGTGTTGGATTTCTGCAAGGTCTTTCTTATATCTGGGGTAAGGAAGCATGCGCGCACACAGTGCATTACTACAGCACAACATTTTCACCAATTGCACAGTACATTACACAGTCCTTTTATATATTACATACCTACCTAATTCAAACTAGAGTTTTTGTTTTCAACACTTTTAAAGAGTAAAGCACTTCTGTTGAATGAATGAGGAGGCTACATTGACACTTTTACCTAATTTATCATGGAACGAATTCCCTAAATGTTGTGTGTAAAAATTCTAAAATATCACTTTTCTTTTGGCTTCTATTGCAATTTGATGGTCTATGTTTTGTATTGGCATTTTTAAACAATTTTCTCTCTCTATTTTTGCAGGTTTCCCTAGACAACTGTGTCGAGGTGGGCCGCATTGCCAACACATATAACCTCACAGAAGTGGACAAATATGTCAACAATTTCATACTGAAAAACTTCCCCTCACTTTTGGGCACTGGCGAGTTTGTCAAGCTGCCATTTGAGCGCTTGGCATTTGTGCTGTCCAGCAACAGCTTGAAACACTGCACTGAATTGGACCTCTTCAAGGCCGCTTGCCGCTGGCTACGCTACGAAGATAGTCGCATGGACTACGCCTCGAAGCTCATGAAGAACATCCGCTTTCCCCTGATGAACCCGCAGGAGCTCATTAATCACGTACAGACAGTGGACTTCATGCGCACAGACAACACATGTGTCAACCTTCTCCTGGAAGCTAGCAACTACCAAATGATGCCCTATATGCAACCCGTCATGCAGTCAGAACGGACAGCCATCCGCTCGGACAGTGCCCACCTGGTCACGCTGGGTGGCGTCCTGCGGCAGCAGCTCGTGGTGAGCAAGGAACTGCGCCTGTTTGACGAGAAGGCACATGAATGGAAAGCGCTGGCACCTATGGACGCACCTCGCTACCAGCACGGCATCGCAGTCATTGGCAACTTTCTCTATGTTGTGGGGGGCCAAAGCAACTATGACACCAAAGGCAAGACAGCAGTGGACACGGTGTTCCGCTACGACCCTCGCTACAACAAGTGGATGCAGGTGGCATGCCTTAATGAGAAGCGTACCTTCTTCCACCTCAGTGCACTCAAGGGACACCTCTATGCTGTTGGTGGAAGGAATGCGGCTGGGGAACTCGGTGAGTTTTTTTTTTTTTTCTTTCTTCTTTCCCACATTTTCGTCCCTTCTATCAAGAAACAGCAAAATATGTGATTAATATTGCATCAGATAAATGTCAATAAAAAGGACTTGTGTGGTTTAATAAGCCACGCTGATGCAATAATCATAGTTTTATACTGGGTTTGTCCCTTGACCAAGTTTAGAAAATAGTCGGTCCCTGTTGATCGCGAGGAATACTTTCCAGACCCACATGCTATAGATAATATAGAGACCATATAATGAAACTTTTATTTGTAGTTTTACCCCTCCCACACATTTAACCCGATTAAAACACACAAAAATAAATTGCAAGTATAAAATACAACACCAATTCCAAAGAAGTTGGGACGCTGTGTTAAACATAAATAAAAACAGAATACAATGATTTGGAAATCATGTTCGACCTATATTTAATGGAATACACTACAAAGACATTTAATGTTCAAACTGATAAACGTTATTGTTTTTAGCAAATCATCATTAACTTAGAATTTTATGGCTGCAACGCGTTCCAAAAAAGCTGAGACAAGGTCATGTTTACCACGGTGTTAGATCACCTTTTCTTTTAACAACATTCAATAAACATTTAGGAGCTGAGGACACGAATTGTTGAAGCTTTGTAGGTGGAATGCTTTCCCATTCCTGCTTGATGTACAGCTTCAGGGTCTCCGTTGTTGTATTTTACGCTTCATAATGCGCCACACATTTTCAATGGGAGTCAGGTCTGGACTGCAGGCAGGCCAGTCTAGTACCCACACTCTTTTACTACGAAGACACGCTGTTGTAACACGTGCAGAATTTGGTTTAGCATTGTCTTGCTCAAATAAGCAGGGGCGTCCATGAAAAAGACGTTGCTTAGATGGCAGCATATGTTTCTCCAAAACCTGCAAGTACCTTTCAGTATTAATGGTGCCTTCACAGATGTGCAAGTTACCCATGCCATTGGCACTAACACAGCCCCATACCATCACAGATGCTTGCTTTTGAACTTTGCATCCATAACAGTCCGGATGGTTCTTTTCCTCTTTGGCCCAGAGGACACGACGTCTACAATTTCCCAAAACTATTCGAAATGTGGACTCGTCGGACCACAGACCACTTTTCCACTTCGCATCAGTTCATCTTCGATGAGCTTGGGACCAGAGAAGCGGGCGGCGTTTCTGGGTGTTGTTGATAAATGGCTTTTGCTTTGCATAGTAGAGTTTCAAGTTGCACTTACGGATGTAGCGCCGAACTGTATTTACTGACATTGGATTTCTGAAGAGTTCCTGAGGCCATGTGGTGATATCCTTTACACATTGATGTCGGTTTTTGATACAGTGCCGCCTGAGCTCCTTTTATACCCAGTCATGGCACCCATCTGTTCCCAATTAGCCTGTTCACCTGTGGGATGTTCCAAACAGGTGTTGGATGAGCATTCCTCAACTTTCCTCAACAACTCAACTTTTTTGCCACCTGTCCTAGCAGCCATAAAATTCGAAGTTAATGATTATTTGCTCAAAACAATAACGTTTATCAGTTTGAACATTAAATAACTTTGTAGTGTATTTAATGAAATATAGGTCAATACATGATTTGTATTCAGTTTTTATTTGTTTAACAGAATGTCCGAACTTCATTGGAATTGGGGTTGTATATAAAATAAACTGTACCTGTCTTTGTCAATGTGTTAAATATGTGCATTTAAGAGGCAAGTGGTGTGAGATTTTTGGTGAGTCTGTATCTGGGTGTCTGGGAGTTAGCTGTGGCCGACCGCAGCTCCTGCGTGAGTGCGCGATTGTATTTGTGTTTTACTATTGTCCTGGCATTCAATAATCGGCTTCAAAGTGCAACTGAGGTTATCCTTTCCCACAGGCAAGGGGATTATAGTAAATATAGTGTAAAAACCCTACCATATATTGGTAGAAGGATGATGAGGATGGAGCTGCCAGGCAAGAGAGCTCGAGGAAGACCAAAGAGAAGGTCGATGGATGTCGTGAGGGAAGACATGAGAGCAGTTGGTGTTAGAGAGGACGATGAAGGAGTCTTACAGTGGGTACGGAAAGTATTCAGACCCCCTTAAAATTTTCACTCTTTGTTATATTGCACCCATTTGCTAAAATAATTTGTTCATTTTCCCCCCTCATTAATGTACACACAGCACCCCATATTTTCAGATTTATTAAAAAAGAAAAACTGAAATATCACACAGCCATAAGTATTCAGACGCTTTGCTGTAACACTGATATATTTAACTCGGGTGCTGTCCATTTCTTCTGATCATCCTCGAGATGGTTCTACACCTTCATTGGAGTCCAGTTGTGTTTGATTATACTGATTAGACTTGATAAGGAAAGCCACACACCTGTCTATATAAGACCTTACGGCTCACAGTGCATGTCAGCGCAAATGAGAATCATCAGGTCAAAGAAACTGCCTGAAGAGCTCAGAGAAATAATTGTGGCTAGGCACAGATCTGGCCATGGTTACAAAAAAATCTCTGCTGCACTTAAGGTTCCTAATAGCACAGTGGCCTCCATAATATTTAAATGGAAGACGTTTGGGATGACCAGAACCCTTTCTAGAGCTGGCTGACCGGCCAAACTGAGCAATCGGGGGAGAAGAGCCTTGATGAGAGAGGTAAAGAAGAACCCAAAGATCACTGTGGCTGAGCTCCAGAGATGCAGTCGGGAGATAGGAGAAAGTTCTAGAAAGTCAACCATCACTGCAGCCCTCCATCAGTCGGGGCTTTATGGCAGAGTGGCCCGACGGAAGCCTCTCCTCAGTGCAAGACACATGAAAGCCCGCATGAAGTTTGCTAAAAAAAAACACCTGAGGGTCACCAAGATGGTGAGAAATAAGATTATCTGGTCTGATGAGACCAAGATAGAACTTTTTGGCCTTAATTCTAAGCGGTATGTGTGGAAAAAACCAGGCACTGCTCATCACCTGTCCAATACAGTCCCAACAGTGAAGCATGGTGGTGGCAGCATCATGCTGTGGGTTTTTTTTTCAGCTGCAGGGACAGGACGACTGGTTGCAATCGAAGAAAAGATGAATGCGGGCAAGTACAGGGATATCCTGCACGAAAACCTTCTCCAGAGTGCTCAGGACCTCAGACTGGGCCAAAGGTTCACCTTCCAACGAGACAATGATCCTAAGCACACAGGTAAAATAACGAAGGAGTGGCTTCAGAACAACCCTGTGAGTGTTCTTTGAATGGCCCAGCCAAACCCAATTGAGCATCTCTGGAGAGACCTGAAAATGGCTCTCCACCAACGTTCATCATCCAACCTGACAGAACTGGAGAGGAATGGCAGCGAATCCCCAAATCCAGGTGTGAAAAACCTGGATCATTCCCAAAAAGACTCATGGCTGTATTAGCTCAAAAGGGTTCTTCTACTAAATACTGACCAAAGGGTCGGAATACTTATGGCTGTGTGATATTTCAGTATTTTTTATTATTATTATTATTTTTTTAAATCTGCAAAAATTTCAACGATTCCATTTTTTTCAGTCAATATTGGGTGCTGTGTGTACATCATGAGGAAAAAACATGGATGGCTGCAATATAACAAAGAGTGAAACATTTAAGAGGTCTGAATACTTTCCGTACCCATTGTATGTGTTTGACTTTATAATGCAAATTATGGAGTCTCTGTAGTTCTGGACCACAGCACTTTACCACCCAATACTTTTTTTTAATTTGTAGAAAATGGCCTCCATGGAAGTAGTCATCTTTTTTGGGCTTATAATTGGACCAAAGAGCAGCACCCCAATTCACTCACTGGCTGTCCACCTCACAGCTAATTCCTGCATCGGTGTTCTGCGTGTTACAACTATCAGAATCAGAATCATCTTTATTTGCCAAGTATGTCCAAAACACACAAGGAATTTGTCTCCGGTAGTTGGAGCCGCTCTAGTACAACAGACAGTCAATTTACAGAACACTTTGGAGACATAAAGACATTGACAAAAAACATTTGTGCAAAAAGATGCAGAGTCCTCTAGCACTTAGAGCAGTTCGAATGACTAATATTGCGATAGTCCGGTGCAATGACCATTGTGCAAAGGGCGCTGAGACTTCAAAGGAGTGTATGCGGTTTAAAGTGACGAGTAGTGCGATCATCTGGGACAATGTTGGTTGTGCAAATGTTACAGATACTCCTCAATCAGTGTGCAAATGGAGCAGATGCTACTCTGGCATGAGTGGCCAGTATATGCAAATAGTGCAGCATGGCGAGACAACTACAGTGAGTAATACATAATTGGCCCCACAGAAATGTGACAACGAACTCAAGTCAAAAACTGCCAGCTTATTGTAATGGAATTATGGGTTAGGTGTTTAAGAAGTTGATCCCAAGAGGGAAGAAGCTGTTGGAATGTCTACTAGTTCTAGTTTCCGTTGATCGGTAGCGCCTACCTGAGGGAAGGAGCCGGAAGAGCTGGTGACCGGGGTGCAGATGGTCCGAGAGGATTTTGCACGCCCTTGTCTTAGATCTGGCGGCGTGCAAGTCCTCAATGGTGGGTAGGGGGGTACCGACAATCCTTTCAGCAGTTTTGATTGTCCGTTGCAGTCGGAGTTTGTCATTTTTTGTAGCAGCACCAAACCAGACTGTGATGGAAGAACACAGGACTGATTCGATGACCGCTGTGTAGAACTGTCTCAGCAGCTCCGGTGGCAGGCCGTGCTTTCTCAGAAGCCGCAGGAAGTACATCCTCTGCTGGGCCTTTTTGAGGACGGAGTTGATGTTGGTCGCCCACTTCAGGTCCTGAGAGACTGTAATTCCCAGGAACTTGAAGGTCTCGACGGTTGACACAAGGCAGCTGGACAACGTGAGGGGCAGCTGTGGCGAAGGATGCCTCCTGAAGTCCACGATCATCTCTACCGTCTTGAGCGTGTTCAGCTCCAGGTTGTGTCGGCCGCACCACAGCTCCAGCCGCTCCGCTTCCTGTCGATATGCAGACTCGTCACCGTCCTTGATGAGGCCGATGACAGTGGTGTCATCTGCAAACTTCAGGAGCTTGACAGTCGGGTTCGCTGAGGTGCAGTCGTTCGTGTAGAGAGAGAAGAGCAGCGGAGAGAGGACACAACCTTGGGGCGCCCCAGTGCTGATGCTGCGTGTGGATGAGGTGGCCTCCCCCAGCCTGACCTGCTGTGTCCTGCCCGTCAGAAAGCTGTAAATCCACTGGCAGATGGCAGGTGAGACACTGAGCTGGAGAAGCTTGGTTGAAAGGAGTTCAGGGATGATGGTGTTGAACGCTGAGCTGAAGTCCACGAACAGGATCCTCGCGTAGGTCCCTGCACTGTCGAGGTGTTCTAGGATGAAGTGCAGTCCCATGTTGACTGCATCATCCGCAGACCTGTTGGTAGGCAAACTGCAGGGGGTCCAGCAGGGGACCTGTGACACTCTTGAGGTGGTCCAGCACGAGACGTTCAAAGGACTTCATGACCACAGATGTCAAAGCGACAGGCCTGTAGTCATTCAGACCAGAGATTGCAGGTTTCTTGGGGACTGGAATGATGGTGGAGCGTTTGAAACAGGATGGAACTTCGCACATTTCCAAAGATCTGTTGAAGATCTGAGTGAAGACTGGAGCGAGCTGGTCCGCGCAGACTTTGAGGCAGGATGGGGATACATGGTCCGGTCCTGCCGCTTTGTTAATCTTCTGTTGTTTGAAGATGCGTCTCACATCCTGTTCATGGATGGTTAACGCAGAAGTCAGAGGTGTGGTTGTGGTCGCGGGTGCGGCCGGGTGGGTGTGTGGAGTGAAACTGTCCTTTTCAAATCTGCAATAGAAGGTATTCAAGTCGTTGGCTAGTGTGCTATTGTTCTCACCTTGGGGGGATCGTCGCTTGTAATTAGTCAGCGATTGGAATGCACGCCAGACTGATTTTGAGTCGTTCGCGCTAAACTGTTTTTCCAACTTTGCAGCATAGATCCTCTTTGCAATGTTAATTTCTTTAGTAAGCTGGTTTCTAGCTCGATTATACAGGGCCCTGTCCCCGCTCTGATATGCATCTTCCTTAGCTTGGCGAAGCTGCTTAAGTTTAGCAGTGAACCACGGCTTGTTGTTGTTGAATGTCCGAAATGATTTTGTTGGTACACAAACCTCTTCACAGAAACTGATATAGGATGTGACAGTGTCCGTATATTCATCCAGGCTGCCAGCTGAATTTTCAAAGACACTCCAGTCTGTGCAGTCTAAACAGCTTTGAAGTTCCATCTTGGCTTCATTGGTCCACTTTTTGACTGTTTTCACTGTAGGCTTCGCACATTTAAGTTCTTGCTTGTACGTCGGTATTAAGTGAATTAAGCAGTGATCAGACGAGCCCAGGGCTGCACGAGGTATAGCACGGTATGCGTTTTTTACCGTAGTGTAGCAGTGGTCTAAAGTATTATTTTCCCTGGTAGGACAGTCGATGTGCTGCTTGTATTTAGGGAGTTCGTGGTTGAGTTTAGCTTTGTTAAAGTCCCCGAGAATAATGAGGGGTGAGTCCGGGTGTTTTTTTTTCAATTTCGTTGACTTGTTCCGCGAGCGTTAGCAATGCGGCGTTCGTGTTAGCTTGCGGTGTAATATAGACTCCAGCCAGTATAAACGATGCAAACTCACGTGGGGAGTAGAATGGTTTACAGTTCAAAAACAGCCACTCCAAATGCGGGCTGCAGTGTCTGCTGAGCACCGTGACGTCCGTACACCATTTTTCGTTTATATGGAGGCATATCCCGCCGCCCTTCGTTTTCCCCGATGATTCCATGTCGCGGTCCGCTCGATGAATGTTGAAGCCGGGAAGCATGACGGCGCCATCGGGTACAGCGTCGCAAAGCCAGGTCTCCGTGAAGCACATGGCCGCGGAACGTCCGAAGTCTTTACTGGTCTTTAACAGAAGATGAAGCTCGTCCATTTTGTTGGGTAGGGAGCGTACATTCGGGAGGTGGATCGACGGGAACGCCAATCTGTGTCCTCTCTTGCGGAGTTTCACCTGAATGCCGGCTCGTTTTCCTCTGTGGCGCCGCTTCCGCATCCATGCACCGAAAACCGCGGACGCCGCTCCGGTGAGTAACTCGGGGAAAAAACTGAGCGGATTTTCGAAAGTTGGTGACAGAAAGTCCGGAGTAGCCTCCTTGATGGTTTAGCAGGTCTCCCCTTGTGTAAGTGAGTCATGTAAGATCTCCAAAGACGGACGAAAAACACAAAAACAAAGACAATACTAGAGAGCGCGTTACCGAGGCGACCACACTGGTAGGCGCCTATCTTGCATCAATATCTTGATCTCTCTGACTCTCCTCCCTGGTGCTCCTTCCATTGTGTGGATTTGAGTTAAAACAGAACAAAGGCATAATGTTGTGATGTATTTTGATATTATTTCCATGTTCTTTTGAACCACATTGATTTTTGGGTTTGAGCGAGGCCACAGGGGCCGCAGATCCCATGCGGTTCGCCGCTGCCTTGCTACGTGCCGCATCTGGGGACACACCACATCTGACACACTGTAGCCCAAATAACACACAACACTTTACATTAAAGGCAAGATGTAATTTTTCAAGTTGTAAGCATATTTTGGCTAACTGCACATTGTAGTGGTAAAACTGGGTTGTTATGAAAAAGGAAGTGGCAATTCTTCCAAACAGCCACTGCATAGAATAAGGGCGCTTTGTACTTTGATAGTGGGGGAGGTGCGACTCATGCTGTTCCCTCCTTGTGTCAGCCCGTCCCCGTTTTAGCCCTGCCCAAAAAAATCTGGACAACTGAGAGGGTGACAAGGAGTTTTAAGAGACTGTATCTTTCAACATTTCAGTATGACAGATGCATCACAATAAATTAGGATTTGAAAACCATGTATTTCTGGAGTACAATTGAAAAACATATATAGACTCACTACAAATAGTGAACTTTTATGATTTTATTTGTTATTTTGATGATTTTAGCTACAGTGAATAAAAACTCAGATTTTACGATCTGCAAGAAATTAGTATGTTACATAAGAAACAGTCGAAAAGATTTTAGAATGGAAATGATGTTGGAATTGGCCTTCTGAAATTATTTTCTTGTGTTGAATGAATCTGTCGAATTTGAGTTCCACTTTTGGAATTGCAATGCTCAAATACAATGAACTCTCCTACAGTATTAACATGTATTGAGATGCACCTGTCCTGTATATTGTGCTGGGTTTTTGAATATTTTCAGCGTTTATGTTCAAACTTATTTAACATATTTATAAACAAATCGTGAAAATGACTTTACTGGACCTTTAAGGTCAATGGAGGCAATGCATTGGAATATGTCAAGTTGTTGATTAAATCAGATCTTTTTATGGCCTTCTCTGATCTATCAAGCAAAGTGTTTGAAGTCAGCAAGGTTCCCTTTTTATTGGTGCTCATCAGTCAGTCTGTCTTTTTGGGTTGTGGTCTTTTTTCAACAAAACAATCTCGAAAGCTAAAATGGATGCATTTTTCTCTTCTTGGCTCCTAATCCCCTGAGATTATGGAGACTAATCGGACTCCACAGGACACTTGTCGCTTGCCTATCCAATTACTGTGTTCTGTCCCCTGTGCTTTGGGCCAAATATGAAGGTCACAAAAATACTGTGGCTTGATTCACTATTGCTGGTTCCATTAACATTTGTGAGCAAGGGAAAAAAAACCTGCAGGCTATTAAGGTCACACTAAACACAACAAGGCTTTTCATCTGATAGCTAGAAAGCGGACCAGCTAAAATAATATTCTGGTGTAAATCCCCAACATTCAATTGTTTGCGCTTCAATATGTTTTTACTTCTATTGAGCGACTGTGCAATTATGTCCACAGCTCAAGGTCATTTTTTAGTAATAAATTGATTAGTGGGCAATGTTTTCACCCATCCCACCCACAGAAAAACCCTCTGCTTGCCTGCGGCATGGATACGACTCGCCAGTAAATCTTCTGACTAATTTAATTAATTTTCAGTTTTGTTGTCACTAATATGACTCAAGGAATAAAAGACGCACCACTGTTGTTGTTTGACAAATAGCCTTTTATTGTGTTAATACTGGTCAGTATTCATCATTGCACCAGCTAGGTGCAAAGCCAATATTGTAAGAATTGAGTGCATTCTCCTGCCCTGCTGCTGACAGTTGTTTTGCTTATGCAGATGACACATTGCTAATAATGGAAGACAACAAAAACACAACTGTTTTGCGATACTCTGCAAAGCGTCATTCTTCCTTTCTCACATTAAGAAGAGTACTGTAGTGGCAGCACAGAAGAAGGGCACAAAGGCACAGAACAACCCTGCTTCTCTATTAAATTCACTAAATTACCTGTAAATCATGAATCACAGTGTTTCTTTTCCAGATCGTTGCAGATTTTGTGAAAACATCCTCGGGAACTTTCACAGAAATGATTTCACAAACGTACTATCTTCTAATTTTCTGTTCGCTCCCTGCTGATGTAGTTTTCAGGATGCACCGCTCACGTTTTACAGTAGTTTGAGCTCCCACGCCGAGACCCTCCAAGGCCTCATTTTCTGCTGTTTGTCCTCCTTAGTTGTCTTGACCTACTTTCTACTAATACGTTCCCTTTTCCCCCTGGTTTTCTTTAAGCTACTGTGGAGTGCTATAACCCAAGGACGAATGAATGGACGTACGTTGCCAAAATGAATGAGCCACACTATGGACATGCTGGGACGGTGTATGGCGGCTATATGTATATTTCAGGTAAGTAGCGACCATATAATGGAAGGGTCTCATCTTAAATGCTTTATCATTTCCAATAAGATTTGTTCGTCTCAAGTGATGAAATATTTCTTGTAGCCATACCATTTTTCTTCACGCCATTTCTATTTTCTGTATTCATTTTCTATACATTTTTTTTCTTGATGCAATTGGGAGGTGAGAAGGATGTGTTCACAATAGTAGTTTGGTACCCTGGTCTACACTTTTGGTACCCTGGTCGACACGTATTTGAGTTCACAAAGGCATTTTTAAGCATCAAACCAAAAGTTACCTGGTAAAACAGCAGACCTGCTCAGATTGTGTTTGCAATGTATCGTGTGATGAACCCCAGATTTTCAAAAACAAAAAATGCTGTTACATACGTTCATTATTTTATATGAAGCTATTTTTCTACCAGCGATGTCACAAAAACTTATTGAAATGGACACGGTATTCCAAATTATTAGGTGTTTGCTATTTAATTTTTGTAAATGTGATACAGTTAAAAACAATTCTGACCATCAACAATTAAATTAGTTTCTCTATTTGTGAATGCAATACTTTCCCCCAAAAAAATTATTTAAAATAGTGTTCCAAATTATTATGCACAGCTGTCAAACTTATGGGTCATAAAAAAATCACACAATTGCACACAAAAACAGAGATCATTTTAAAAAAAAATAAATACTAGAGATAATGATAATGTTCGATAAGTTATTTTTCTTGCAACATTTTTGTGTTATATCAGTACAACATCTGGTCAATAAGAAAGGTCATGTACTTGAGCAGGGATCTCCTTTGCGATGCGTCCTGAAATGAGCAAAAATGAGTAGGGAAACATAAAACATGATCTGCGACCACAGATGGCCAGCATTACTTACCTGCGTGTGCGTGCGTGCAAGCGCTTGTTGCTGAAGTGCTTCAGCGAATAATTATCGTCTTGGTGCTAGCCAGTCATAAGCAGAAGAGGGTGGGTTATCATTCCATAAATACAATGGAGACTTTTTTTCTGGGTTGTTGTGGTAACACCCGGCACGCCGCTCCTGACACATCAAACCGCTGGCAGAACGGCTTTGGATCCATAGATGCACACAACTGGGATTTAGGGAACGTTAACTATTATGTTCACTTACCCAGGAGCTAACTTGCTAACGAGCTAATGAGCTAAACAGCTCGCTCTGGCTCACTCGATTGTGGCGACATTGTTTAAAAATCCCGGCTACGACTGTCTGCATGTCGAAGTATCCTTGGGCAAGACACTAAACCCTAACCCAGTGGGCCTGGCAGCGCCTCGCATGGCAGCAGTCGCCCATTGGTGTATGAATGTGTGTGTGAGTGGGTGAATGTGAGGCTTTGTAAAGCGCTATATAAGTGCAGTCCATTTACCATATACTTGGCAGCTGTGGCTCAGTAGGTAGAGCGGGTCGTCCAGTGACTGTAGGGTAGCTGGTTCCAATCCAGACTCCGACTGTCCGCATGTCAAAGCGTCCTTGGTCAAGACACTGAACCCTAATTTGCTCCCAGTGGGCCTGGGAGCGCCTTGTATGGCAGCAGTCACCCATTGGTGTATCAGCAACTGAAATCAAACGTTTTCCATAACTGGCAGTCTTTCACATCTCTGAGGAGATATTTTGGCCCGCTCTTCCTAGCAGAATTGTTTGAATTCAGCAAAAATGGAGGGTTTTCGATCTTCTTAGGGTCATGCCACTGCATTTCAATCAGATTCAAGTCTGGACTTTGACTGGGCCGCTCCAAAACCTTCATTTTGTTTTTGAAAGCCATTTAGAAGTTGAATTGCTTGTGGGTTTGGGATCGTTATCCTGCTGCAGAATCTAGGTGTCCTTCAGCTTGAGGTCACAAAATGATGGCTGAACATTCTCCCTCAGGATTTTATGTTTCAGAGCAGAATTCATGGTTCCATCAATCACAGCAAGTTGTCCAGGTCCTGAAGGAATAAGCAGCCCAAAACCATCCCATCACTATGTTTGATTGTTGGTATGATGATCTTTTTCTGAAATGCTGTGTTACATTTACGCCTGATGTAACAAGACACACACACCTTCCAAAAAGCTCAACTTTCATCTCATCAATCCATGTAATATTATCCCAAAAGTCTTGGGAATTGGGAATCATTCATATTTTCTTTATTTATTTATTTGTATTTTTTTTTTTTTTTTTGAAAAAGTAAGACGAGCCTTTGTTCTTTTTGGTCAGATGTGGTTTTCACCTTGAACTATGCCATTTTTGCCCAGTCCCTTCCTTATTGTTGTGTCATGAACACTGACCTTAACTGAGGCAAGGGAGGCCTGCAGTTCTTTAGAAATTGTCCTGAGTTCCTTTGTGGTCTCCTGGATGAGTAATCTTTTTAGGGCGGCCGGCCACTCTTGGGAAGGTTCTTCACCACTGTTCCATATTTTCTCCATGTGAGTATAATGGCTTTCCCCATGGTTTGCTGATTCCTAAAGCTTTAGAAATGGCTTTTGTAACCCTTTCCAGAATGATAGATAGTCAATTACTTTATTTCACGGCTGTTCTGGAATTTCTTTGGATCGTGTCCTTTTGTTCCACGTTTTTTAGATCTTTTGTCTGACTTGATTTTGTCACCACAGATTCTGTTTGAGTGATTTCTTAATTGAACAGGTCTGGAGGTAATCAGGCTTGGGTGTGATCAGTGAAAATTGTGATTAGACACAATGAATTAATGATTTA
>NC_084541.1:3425000-3440000 GCF_024500275.1 Phycodurus eques
TTTGCTGCATAGCTTCTCTTTGCAATGTTAATTTCTTTAGTCAGCTGGTTTCTAGCTCGATTATACAGGGCCCTGTCCCTGCTCTGATATGCGCCTTCCTTAGTTCGGCGAAGTTGCTTAAGTTTGGCAGTGAACCACGGCTTGTTGTTATTGAATGTGTGAAATGACTTTGTTGGTACACACACATCTTCACAGCAACTAATATAGGCTGTGACAGGATGTGTCCGTATATTCATCCAGGCTGCTAGCTGAATTTTCAAAGACACTCCAGTATGTGCAGTCTAAACAGCTTTGAAGTTCTATCTTTGCATCATTGGTCCACTTTTTCACTGTTTTCACTGAAGGCATTTATCTTGCCTGTATGTCTGTGTTAAGTATGTATGTTCTGCATTTAAGTTATTGCCTGTATGTCGGTATTAAGTGAATTAAGCAGTGATCAGACGAGCCCACTGCTGCACGAGGTTTGGCATGGTATGTGTTATTTAGCGTCGTATAACAGTGATCTAAAATTTTATTTTCCCTGGTGGGACTGTCGATGTGCTGCTTGTATTTAGGGAGTTCGTGGTTGAGCAGGATACATGATGAGCCTGACATTTTTTAGCAGTGCTTATTTTTCGGACTACATTTTTGGAATCACTTTGATTCAGTGAGGATGGTTTGAGATAGAATATCTAAGCTTTGACTGCCAAAGGAATACACATTAGTAGAGAGAGAATATGTAAGCTTTGACTGCCAAAGGAATACACATAAGTAGTTTGACTCAGCATTAACATGCTCAAATAGCACCTGCACATAGGAGCCTTCCTAGACTATATATGAGGTGATGTACTGTATTAAACTTAAAGACTTAGGTCATCCTCTTCATTCATACACTATTATCTGGCATAATTCAAACCTTTCACTGTTATTTTGATTATCAAAACTGTGTGAACATTTTAAGTGCTATGTAAGCACACACTCAACCTATTTGGAAGCCTAATAATGTTGTTAAATCTTCCAGTTGATCAATTAAGCAATGAATATCGTAGTGGTGACAGGACCACTAATCTGCTGTTAGCCAGCAACCTCTCAATGGCTGGAGCCTGTCAGGTTGCATCGCTTGCATGTTTTCTTATGCTACATTGGAGCACCTTGCCTTCCACCCAACATGCCTGCTTGTTTGGTGTAGCTGGATAAAAATAATCTCTGCATGTTGCAGATTGTATTTTGTTGGAAAAGGAATAAACAGGATTGTGGGCATCACAGTTGACAAGTGGTTAGCACATCAGCCTCATGGTACTAACAAACATGCAAATCAGTCGCCTTTCGGCGAAATTCGCCGTTTTGAACTCAAAACAGGCAATTTGCGTGAATCTTATAGATCCGATGCGTTTTTCTCTATGGGGGCCTTGCTTGAAAACGTTAGGACACCCCTGTTGTAAAGGGAGACAATTTGTTACCATTCTTGTTTTGGAACTCATTAAACTGTGCAGGGGCATGTGCTGAGAGGCTTTGGAGTATTTCCAAGAGTCTCATTTGAAATTCACTTATCTTAGATTTCAAGTACTGCTTCTGGCAAAGTCTTAAATATAGTGCAAGGCTTTAAATGTTTAAGGTCAGGTAAATGTCCAATTAGAGGAATTTTGTTGCACTGAAGCCCTGCAGCATCCTGGGGTCTCTGCAAGGGTTAGAGCTGCTGTGCAAGGTGATCCACGCTGAAATGCACTTCTGTGTTGGTCTGTCACAGCAGATCAGCTCCCGTTGTATGGCCACGCTGCTCCGCTGTCTGAAGGTATTCTGTCAGCTGGATGAATCTGACACATGCACTCAGCTCAAGGACCGTCACAGCTCAAGTGGTGTGGCGCTGTTAAAGACACGATTAGTGGAGTAGCTAGAGCCACGGCACCTCTGGACCGCAGTGTGAGCATCCTGAGGTACTGCGGTTCATACCATTTTTTTTGTTTCACTTCACTCTGTCAGCCACATGAGTATTTGGACTCCGATGGATAAACTTACCTCAGATGACCAGTTTTAGTAATATTTAACATTTCTAATCGTCTGACAAGTTATCAATGAAGCTGTAGCGATTATGTATGAAATAAGAATTGTAATTAATTTAGGATAAAGTAATAAGTCGGGAGCGACGTTTGCATTACTTCTGGTTTATCGTAAGTTTAATTTAATTGTTAAAAATCTAAGTAATGTGTCGAAAAGGGCACCACGTCAAATTTTTCAAGTTTAACTTTAGGCAAAATGACGACAAACCTTTTTAAAGCAGTCTCATGATCTCATGTAGGTTGCTACACTCTACGACATTTTGAGTCCTCTGTTACAGAGGTTTACTTATATTCAGAACACACAAAATACGACCACGAGTGGAATTTTATCGTATATTTAATGAAACACACAACTACAACAAGAAAATAACACTAAGGGTAAACGAAAGAGGAAAATAAGGCATCTGAAAATGGAAATTAGGACATCGTGTGTGGTCACTGGGCTAAATTAAATGAGCGTGTTGAGCTTTTCATGCGTTGAGTCAGAGCGAGAGAAGGCAAAGTTGGTATTTTGTATGTAGCTAGTACTTTCCCCACAATTATTACGCACTGATGTTGTACATCATAGTAAGGATTGCAGTGTCGACTCACGAACGCTGATCAGCTGGTCTTTGGGGTGGTCTTCCTCCAGATCTCAGGCGGAAACGAGGGAGGTTTGGTTGAAGAAAAAACAGATGCACAAAACTAAAAAGAAGTAGGAAAGGAAAGTTGTTGTCCCATTTGGGATGCGATCATAACTTCCCTGCCGGTTGACCTGGTGGCGAGCCGAGCTCTGGCCCTCAGAGGCTTGTAGGATCCGTCCGGGATGCCGGCAGTTGCTCGTTGAGGCCTCACAGGCCGATCGTGGCTAGGGAAAGCGATCGCAGCCGCATGGTCGACTTCTGCGATCAAAAACTCCGCCAGCTTGGTTGCGGCAGGCGTTCGCGCACATGGTGGCACCCGGAGGTGCCCGAGGACAAAAAGGGAAGGTGGAGGGGTTGCCGGAGGCCACCCAGCTAGCTGGCGAGCTACCAGCACAGAAGGAAAAAGAAGCCTCAACTCAGCTCAACTGTACTCTACTCTACTGAGAAAGATGTGAGTTTAGAGTGAAATACCTCAGGAGCGGGGAGTAGGAAGAGGGAGTGTCGACTTGGAGAAGACCACGCCCACCAGCCTGAATCTTGTCCACAAATTTGAATAAATAGGTTTTAAAATAATAATCTCAAACACTCCCAACTTTGTACTGTCACGCATAGAATCATTGTTTAAACTTTGGTCGTGGCAGATGGGTTGCTTATTGTTCAATACAACATTTCATACCGTTTGATTTCAAATCATGTACAAAATCATGCAGAGGACCTGTCAAAGTGAGAATGGGGACACAGACACCAAGGCATACATTTGGAATATTTCTCCAGTTTGCAAGGTATAAAAACGGACATTTTATCTTATGTTTACAAAGATCAAAGGCACATCCACAAGTTCTGTTTGCAGTTCCTCTCAACGCCAGTAGGTAGCACCTCACTCGCACGGGTGAATATTAACCACATAGTCTGCTTGAAGGGAGTGTCCCTCCAATCTTCTGGTCGGGGAAGGAGTCTTTTGAAGACAGGAATCAAGATTTGACGGGAAGCTGCTAATTAGATTACTTGACGTACACCAGGCATTGTCCGAGTTGCCGTCTCACAGCAGGGCAGCGTGGAGGAGGGGGAGTTCTCAGGTGGTCACGAGTCTTTCTGACGCCTCAAAGTTGAAGCGTGCATGTCCCCTATAAAGCGATTTAACAAAATTCATTATGCTCCTTGAGCCATCACCTTATCGTGGTGGAGGGGTTTGTGTGTCCCAATGATCCTAGGAGCTAAGTTGTCTGGGGCTTTATGCCCCTGGCAGGGTCACCCATGGCAGACAGGTCCCAGGTGAGGGACCAGACAAAGCACGGCTCAAAGAACCCTTATGATGACGACAAAATATGGACTTAGGTTTCCCTTGCCCAGGCGCGGGTCACCGGGGCCCCCCTCTGTAGCCAGGCCTGGTGGCCTGCAGCCATGGGGCCCAGCCGGGCACAGCCCGAAAGGGTAACGTGGGTCCCCCTTCCCATGGGCTCACCACCTGTGGGAGGGGCCATAGGGGTCGGGTGCAGTGCAAGCTGGGCGGTGACCGAAGGCGGGGACCTTGGCAATCCGATCTCCAGCTTCAGAAGCTGGCTCTCGGGACGTGGAATGTCACCTCTCTGGCAGGGAAGGAGCCCGAGCTGGTGTGTGAGGTTGAAAAGTTCCGACTAGATATAGTCGGACTCACTTCCGCGCACAGCTTGGGCTCTGGTACCAGTCTTCTTGAGAGGGGTTGGACTCTCATCCACTCTGGAGTTGCCCACGGTGAAAGGCGCCGAGCAGGTGTGGGTATACTTATTGCTCCCCGGCTCGGCGCCTTTACGTTGGGGTTCACCCTGGTGGACGAGAGGTTAGCCTCCCTCCGCCTTCGGGTGGGGGGACGGGTCCTGACTGTTGTTTGTGCCTATGCACCAAACAGCAGTTCAGAGTACCCACCCTTTTTTGGAGTACTTGGAGGGGGTGCTGGAGACCGCTCCCGCTGGGGACTCCATCGTTCTGCTGGGAGACTTCAATGCTCACGTGGGCAATGACAGTGACACCTGGAAGGGCGTGATTGGGAGGAACGGCCCCCCCGATCATAACCCGAGCGGTGTTCTGTTATTGGACTTCTGTGCTCATCATGGACTGTCCATAATGAACACCATGTTCAAGCATAAGGGTGTCCACACGTGCTCTTGCCACCAGGACACCCTCGGTCGCAGTTCGATGATCGACTTTGTGGTCATGTCATCGGCCACATGTCTTGGACAGTTTGGTGAAAAGAGCGGCGGAGCTGTCAACTGATCACCAGCTGGTGGTGAGTTGGCTCCGATGGTGGTGGAAGATGCCGGTCCGACGTGGCAGGCCCAAACGTATTGTGAGGGTCTGCTGGGAACGTCTGGCGGAATCCCCTGTCAGAAGGAGTTTCAACTTAAACCTCTGACAGAACTTTGCTCATGTTCCGGGGGAGCCGGGGGACATCTAGTCCGAGTGGACCATGTTCCGCGCTTCTATTGCTGAGGCGGCCGACCGGAGCTTTGGCCGGAAGGTGGCCGGTGCCTGTCGTGGCGGCAATCCCCGAACCAGTTGGTGGACACCAATGGTGAGCGATGGCGTCAAGCTGAAGAAAGAGTCCTATCGGGCCTTTTTGGCCTGTGGGACTCCTAAGGCAGCTGATGGATACCAGCTGGCCAAGCGGAATGCATCCTTGGAGGTCGTTGAAGCAAAAACTCGGGCATGGGAGGAGTTCGGTAAGGCCATGGAGAAAGACTTCCGGACGACTTAGAGGAATTTCTGGTCCATCATCCGGCGTCTCAGGAGGGGGAAGCAGTGCACCATCAACACTGTGTATAGTGGGGATGGGGCTCTGCTGACCTCGACTCGGGACGTTGTGAGCCGGTGGGGAGAATACTTCGAAGACTTCTTCAATTCCACCGACACGCCTTCCCATGAGGGAGCAGAGTCTGGGTTCTCTGAGGCGGGCTCTCCTATCTCTGGGGTTGAGGTCACCAAGGTGGTTGAAAAGCTCCTCGGTGGAAAGGCCCCGGGAGTGGATGAGATTTGCCCGGAGTTCCTCAAGGCTGTCCTAGTTGACACGCCTCTGCAACAACGCGTAGACATCGGGGACAGTGCCTCTGGATTGGCAGACTGGGGTAGTGGTAGAAAGGGGACCGGAGGGTGTGTTCCAACTACAGGGGGATCACACTCCTCAGCCTCCCTGGTAAGGTCTATTCAGGGGTGCTAGAGAGGGGGGTTCATCGTGAAGTTGAATCTCAAACTCGGGAGGAAAAGTGTGGTTTTCGTCCTGGCCGTGGAACAGTGGACCAGCTCTACACCCTTGGCAGGGTCCTCAAGGGTGCATGGGAGTTCGCCCAACCAGTCTACATGTGTTTTGCGGACTTGGAGAAGGCGTTCGACCGTGTCCCTCGGGGGGTCCTGTTGGGGGTGATTCGGGAGTATGGGGTACCGAACCCCCTGATACGGGCAGTTCGGTCCCTGTACGACCGGAGTCAGAGTTTGGTCCGCATATCCGGCAGTAAGTCAGACTCGTTTCCGGTGAGGGTTGGATTCCGCCAAGGCTGCCCTTTGTCATCAATTTCTAGGCGCAGCCGAGGCGTAGAGGGGGTCCGGTTTGGTGGCCTCAGTATTGCATCTCTGCTGTTTGCAGATGATGTGGTTCTGTTGGCTTCATTAAGCCGTGACCTCAAACTCTCACTGGAGCAGTTCGCAGCTGAGTGTGAAGCGGCTGGGATGAGAATCAGCACCTCAAATTCTGAGACCATGGTCCTCAGTCGGAAAAGGGTGACGTGCCCGCTCCAGGTCGGGGATGAGATCCTGCCCCAAGTGGAGGAGTTCAAGTATCTTGGGGTCTTGTTCACGAGTGAGGGAAGAATGGAACGGGAGATCGACAGGCGAATCGGTGCAGCGTCTGCAGTGATGCGGACTTTGTATCGATCCGTTGTGGTAAAGAAGGAGCTAAGCCGAAAGGCGAAGCTTTCGATTTACGGATCGATCTACGTTCCTACCCTCACCTATGGTCACGAGCTGTGGGTCGTGACCGAAAGAACGAGATCCCGGATACAAGCGGCCGAAATGAGTTTCCTCTGCTTCCTCCGAGAGAGGGTG
This sequence comes from Phycodurus eques, assembly GCF_024500275.1. Lineage (NCBI taxonomy): Eukaryota > Metazoa > Chordata > Actinopteri > Syngnathiformes > Syngnathidae > Phycodurus > Phycodurus eques. Next base: position 3,431,731 of record NC_084541.1, read on the forward strand.
AGAGCTCGATCATCCGGGAGGATTTCAGAGTAGAGCCGCTGCTCCTCCACATCGAAAGGACCCAGATGAGGTGGCTGGGGCATCTGATTCGGATGCCTCCCGGACACCCACCTGGTGAGGTGTTCTGGGCATGTCCCACCGGGAGGAGACCCCGGGGACGACCCAGGACACACTGGAGAGACTACATCCTTCGGCTGGCCTGGGAACACCTCGGGATCCCCCCGGAAGAGATGGATGAAGTGGCTGGGGAGAGGGAAGTCTGGGCGTCCCTGCTAAAGCTACTGCCCCCGCGACCCGACCTCAGATAAGCGGTAGAAAATGGATGGATGGATGGATGGGGATTATGCTTGTTCTGTTACATGAGGTTAACTGTTGGCTTTCACACAGCACGCCTCCAGGAAGCAGTGGGTTGACTGAGGAGGTGTGAAGGATAGTTGTACAGGGCTTTTATATAAAATCAGCCATTCTGGTCTGATTCTATGAAAGGATGTATTTTATTTATTGCAAGATCTCAGAAGCTCTAGGCAGAAGGCTTAAAATTGAACTTGACAATGTAAAGTTTACATTTGTGTGAAAACACAGGTAAATGATTACTCAATCTAAAAGAAAACCACCCCTGACTCAAAATGTTTTGTATTTTATTATCCAAACAGAGCTGTATTTGTTGTTCCATAACTTCCCACTCCTTTATAATTAGAATGTCACAGAAGAGTTCAGACCTGCACCAAGACTGAACATTTGTGTCATTTTTCTTTCCTATTCTCTCCCAGATATAATTGTTTTTGGCCCTTGCCATGTTGCCACTGCAATGTTTTATGGAAACTGGATTGGTAGTTTTCTAATTATGCTAGAAACAAAACTGCACTTGGCAAAGCTAATAATACTTATCTTGTGGTACAGTATTTCTTACAAGAAGTAATTTGATGTGGGTTTAATGTTCTAAATTCTTTGTTGTAAAGTTTTCACAGCAGTATGGCCACCATGTTGGTGGAGTGTGTTTGCGGCAGAACTCGACTATTTATTTATTGATTTATTTATTTATGGGTGTGCCGCTATGCAGTACCAGAATATCCTTGGGGATCAGTACTGTAGTACCAAAGTGTCATATTTCATCAAATTGCGGCCATCCCACGAAACAAACAACGACATCCCACGCCCCAATTAATTCCAGGGTGAGCAGTCCACTCAAAGAATGCTAGCTCAATGAAACTATGCATGACACGTTGCCTCACCTAATGTGTAGGTTCAGTCCTCTCTTTGCCAACTTTGTTTCAATTAAACAAGTAAATGGTTTTACCAGGTTCAGTTTTGTTATTGTCAATGTCTTATTCAAGACATTACGTGGGTTGCTAAACTATTATTGACACATTTATGGGTGAAAACAAATGACAAGTGTTATTCATTAAAAAGACATTCAAACTTTTAAAAATGCTTGCTTTGCCTTCAATCCCCTACAGGAGGCTTTCTGGAGAGGCACAGCTCTATCTCCCATACCGTATATTATTATTTCCATTTTCAAATGGCAAACAAAAAGAAGTGAAAGTCAAGTGAAAAGTGTCTGATTATTTTGTTGTTTAATCGAATACAAAAAAAATGAAAAAAAATAAGAAATGGGAAAAACTGGCCATGGGACAATTGGATTTTGAATATTTAATTGGTCACATTTATCTGACCTGAAGTTTTAGTAACGAGCATTAATAAAGATATGTTAGCTTTTAGCCGCCACAATTAGTCCGGACCACAACCATGATCCATCAAATGATCCAGCGCCCATATTATATTAAGGATGACACGTGTTTGAAGTGGTATTGAAATCTGCTTCTTGCATTACGTCTGAAATGGAAGCAAATTTATTTCTCCCCAGTGACTTTACTGCGTGGGCTAATTTTGACTTGATCACTTGTGTAGGCACCACTCTGGTCCAAAAAAGTTGCTCAAGCTTCAATGAAGCGAGCATGTGATCTCTGAGAATCAGAGAGAATCATCCATCATTCTGCTTTAGATTCACTGCAAATCTTTGCTACTTTCGCTTCTAGTATTTCTGGCTAGGAGGTGCAAGTGGGGCGGGGATTGGCTGGCTTCTACCCAAATGCATGCTGGGATTGTGTTCCTCTTTATTTAAGCCTTCCCTGTAGACATGTCCTGTTTTTTTTGTTTCTTCCTTTCCTCCCTACTTTGCCTCAGCTTTGTGCGTCTCGACGTCTCGTCTGTTTGTGCATGTTCGCGTGAGCACATTGTGGCTCTCTGCTTTTGTAGTCCTCAGTTGACTGAGTGTATGTCAAATGACTAGGTTTTTTTCACATCCTTTATGACACCTCTAAATGAGACCATAGTTTTCATCTACCTGGCCTGCTTACACAAAATGTAAGACAGCCAATGAGTCAGTGATTGGCTGATCCCATCACACTTACCTCCTCTGATGGTTGGCGTGAAGGCTAATTAGCCCTCTTTTTTTCACTTCAGGGGGCATCACTCACGACACCTTTCAGAAGGAGCTGATGTGCTTTGACCCAGATACAGACAAATGGACACAGAAGGCGCCCATGACCACAGTGCGCGGCCTCCACTGCATGTGCACGGTCGGCGACCGCCTCTACGTGATTGGCGGGAACCACTTCCGGGGCACGAGCGACTACGACGATGTGCTCAGCTGCGAGTACTACTCCCCGGCCCTTGACTTATGGACTCCTATCGCCGCCATGTTGCGAGGCCAGAGTGACGTGGGCGTGGCCGTGTTTGAGAACAAGATCTACGTGGTGGGCGGATACTCATGGAACAATCGCTGCATGGTGGAAATAGTTCAGAAGTATGACCCCGAGAAAGACGAGTGGCACAAAGTGTTTGATTTGCCCGAGTCGCTTGGTGGGATTCGAGCCTGCACACTTACAGTCTTCCCCCCTGAAGATATCTCAGGCTCGCCGTCCAGAGAGTCGCCTCTTTCAGCACCTTGATGAGTGATGGGGGGAGCCCTATTTTGGTCACACCCCCGTAAGCCCATAACTCCCCAACAAACACATATAGACATTGTTTGCACTTCCTCTTCAGACTAAGTCTGTACTGCGTCCCTCTGTCCTACATTTGTGGAGAAGCCCCTCAAGGTCCTCGAGTGGTGAAAACGACATACCGTTACAGTAATGGCAACCGATTTCCACCTTGATGTTGCACACTAAGTTTATATTGTGTTAGGAAGTACCTTGACTTGAAAGGGACTTTGCAAATCAACTTTTCTACCTGATTTCGCTGCAGAGGGTTACCAGGACAAGCTCAGGCCTCAGATCAGGCCCGTCTAAAACAGCTCTCCTTCGGTTTTACTTCTTTCCTGCGATTGCTACGAAACTGTTAACAAAGTGGTGTTTTCTAAATTTAATAAACATGGTTTTCAAAGTAAGTATTAAACGTTAATGGTATCATTACTTTGAGGGTTTGCTCAGACATTGAGATTCTGTACTGTGATTGATTGGAAAGATTCCCAGTGACATCTTTCAGCTGCAGATTGTTTATTGCTGGTGGTTTCCGGTGTTACCTGGAAACTCTCGCTTCCTGCTGGCACAGTGACAGACGGCAGCGTCGCCCACAGTTTACCCACCTGCTCCCAGCCAATTAAATCCTTAATCGCAACATATGGTGTTCGAGACAAGCACTTCACGCTGTTACCAGGAACAAAAGGTTTGTGTAATTATCAGGTGAGTTCGGTCCACAGCATTATATCCTCATTATACTCTCATTACAGCACATTACTGTCCTGCCTCTGATTCCCCTTGATTTGGGGCCTGTTGTGCTCAGTATTGTTTTCCATATTATTAGCTACACCCGGACCACAGGTGTCGAACTCAGGGATTAGGCCTGCTGCATCACTTTGTGGCTCACTAAAATAAATAGTGTCTGTTTCAAGTTTTTTTGCTAAATTCTTTTGCTCTTTTCATTTTGGCAGAAAATCTGTAGAAAATTAGCAGTTTTAATTTACTTTTAACAGATAAATTGTCTTTTTCCACGTAATCATTACCATAAACAGAATAGATGTATAATTTGCGTGCCACAATTTTTCAAGCATAACACTTAACACTTTAATTTGTTAACAAATTGTAGACAATTGTATGTGTAATAATATGATGTCACTATAAACCCCAATTCCAGTGAAGTTGGAATATTGTCTAAAACGTAAATCAAAACAGTATACAGTAATTTGCCAATCCTTTTCACGCTATATTCAATTGAATACACTAAAAAGACACGATGTTTAATGTTCAAACTGTTAAACCTTTTTTGCAAATATTTACTCATTTTGAGTTTGATGCCTACAACCTTGATCCTCGCCCCATCCTTGCTTGTGAACAACAATGCCGAGGCCCATATCAAAAACCGCCACTGCCCTCACTCCTATCCTGCCTGCATGTGTGTGGTCTGCTTCTCTGTGGGAAAGCATACAGCAGTGTACATTTTTTTCATTGGGATTATAGTAAATTGAATAAAATTCTAACCATTGAAATAAGGTGATTTAGTCTGTCTTTTGGTCTGTCTCTAGTCATGCGTGCACACTACTCAAAGAAAATCTTTTCATTTTAAACTAGCTGAACTAGAACAGTTCTCAGTCACAGTGTGCAGAGTTCCTCTGAATCCCAAAGTTTGTGTAAGACAGTGTCAATACTGCATGATGGCGTCTGTCTTTTAATGAACAATGCACCCTCGAGAGAAGGATGAGAACTAGAACAAAAAAAAAAAGACGTCCTCCTTTCACCACATCCTACTTTCATCATCTTGGCTACCTTGGTTTCATCACCACTGGTGGGTTGTGTGCGTCTACATCTTAGCACATATGAGTGGCCATGTCTTTATTGCAGCCAGGAACTGACCCAGATTGTCCAGGCTGCTGGGTGTGTTTACATCCAAGCACTCTGATGACATTGCCAGTCAGGAGGCATATCTCAGCAGCAGCAGTGATGAGGGGGAGGGGGAGGATGATGGCGGCAACCCTTACTGTAACTAAAGCTCCGATCCGCCCCCTCACCGTGATGAAACACTGCGCAGAGATGCAGCTCCTCGTTGTCTTCAGTTCTGGCTGCGTGCACAATGGTGTTAATACCTATTGATCCCAGCGGATGGCGGACGACCAAACTATTCTGACGTTACTCCCGTTGCATAATCGTCTTTCTTTTATGCACTGAATCAAAAGCTGCATCCCATTATTAAAGCCCACATGCTTCAGAAAGGTCAACATGTCTTTATTAATCCTCTTTAATGAATATTCATAGGTCAAGTTTTTCTCTCCACTGTGGCTCCCGGTCTCCTGGGAATGTGTTCAGAATAATCTGGCCCTCATTCATCTCTACTTCCAACACCACCCGGATTGCAGCGTGTGCGTGCGTGCGCGTGCGTATGATGATGCCAGAGGTGGTAACAATAATTGGGATTTGTTTTTCTTCAGAATCTGGCCATGTCGCAGGCCGAGATTTAATTTTTTACGCATTGCTGGAGCATCTCCTCACTGATTAAGGATAATACTTTTCATGCATCTTTGCAGTAGAATAAATTATAGATCTTGTGTTCATGATGTGTTATTGCAGCTATGTTTGCTTTCTGACGCCATCCAGATTATTTCCACTTTATTGGCCCTGCGGTCTTCTTCAACTCGATGCATCCCAACAAACCTGTCAATCAAGTAAGTAGTCATTTGCAGACTTGAAATTGTGAGATTTCCCTTTGACGCTCTGAAATTGGGGCCTGTAAGAACAGCTGCTCTGCTCTGGGATCTCACAAGGTTAAATACAGCTCTGACTTCGTGTCCCTGCAGGTTTACCACACTGTTAAAGATCCAAATGGCAGCACCTGCTGTCCTTCAACTAAATGAGGCATAGTGCATTTAAATAGTCTACATCATCATTAAAGTATGTAAACAAATTATTTGGCTTTTGTTTTCAGATTTAAGGCTAATAAGGAACCCAGGGCTACAAAGCCTACATTTGAAATACAGGGGGTGCAAAAGTAGGAACAGTAACAGCGACAGTTGTCGCGGGGTTAGGTTCCGGCCCACCCCCGCAATAGGTGAACTCTTCTCAGCATTCACCACATTTTTTATTTATTTATACATATTTTTAACCTGTATGAACCGCCCCAGACTCTTAGTCCTGTTAACCTCTATCATATATTATAAACACTTTCTATATTCCTAAACACATTTTAAACTCAAACATAAATAATGCGCAGTAGTACTTTATGTACATTTTATTCCTTGTAATAGTTTTTAATATTTTTTTTCTTTTTTTGTTTTAGGCTACAAAGCATTTATTTTACCACAAAAAAAATACAGCATACACTCAAAATCCCACAATATGGTGAATTATGTGCGATGAGTATACAAAAAAATCCACAATGCACTGAATCTGCAATAGGTGAACCATGATATAGGGAACATTGTATACAGTTGTATACCAAGTTCTTCATTATTTACATTATTTTGGCTACCACGATCACCGGTAATAAAAAGGATTTATTATTTTGAGATGTTGTCAGTGATTCCTTAAGATAAGAGTTAGATTTTTTGTGTGATCACGCTTGGAACTCAAAACAGTCAATTAAAATTTCCCCATCGAAATGAACGGAAATGCTATCTGTTCCCGCCTCCTGAAAAGCCCAACATTTTTGTAATGTGTTTTTTAAAAAGAAAAATCGTACTCAATAAGATTATACTTTATTAAAACATACGGTATAGTTAAATAAAATGTAAAAAGTTAAACAATTTTTTCCACATTTTTGCTTCAATGGACGTTGTGGTGCAGACACCTTGTCCATGGAGGGCACTATAATAAAGACAATGGGTATACTGTACATGGTGCCAGTTAAAACTCCTCAGTTAAACCACAGTAATATTAGTTGTTGTTTGCAGAGGATCAAGAATATATGCCTAGGAGTATTGTTATATTATCTGGCTACATGTGTTGATCTACTGTTTGTGTGATTCCTCAGACTGTCTCTGGTGTTTTGCATTGTTTGTTAGTATTAAGCAAAACAGAATTATCTTGCTTGGAAGTCAAAGCAAAATATCGGATGAACGCTCACCAGTACTGTACTGTACTATATGCTCATATCTCGGAAAACTTTAAGTCGGGTCACTTTTACTGTATCCAAGCATGTCAAGAAATTGATGACAATAAAGACCTCAGTATATAAAATTTGCTTGAGTGTAGTAACTAGACTAAAGGAATGTGTGAATGCTAAAGGCCAGAAATTTTAGCACAGAAGAGATTGTACCCAAGGTCATCTGTCTTATTGTAACTGTGACTTAAAAAAATTATATTGTTTTTTTGTCATAAGTATATCTAATATATACCTATATATCTATACGTTTTCATCCCTCTGTATATCATTATCAGTCACATTCACAATCATACTATTGCGTGTCAATAAACAGCTAATATATTTCTGCTCATTTTGTATCCAGCCTAATAGCAGCACAATAGCTAAAAGCATTGTGCATCAATCTAGAACAAAAGGTGCAATTTATTTGATATGGGTGACTTTTATTTTCAGCCAACAATTAGTAGATCTAAAATATTAGACCTCTTAATTTCGTCATAATTATTTTTATCCCTGAGGGGAAATTCAATTTATGTCAATCAAAGGTGAGATCATTGACAGAAAAGCAGTGATTTGGCAATGTCATTACATAATTTTTTACTTTTATCTCAATACTGCTGATAACCACGAGGAAGCGTATTTGAGATTAGACTAGACTATTGTTTTTGTTATACTCATTATTACGCTCATCCAACATCGGAGACATTATTTACATGTTACAGCCGAATAATAGTTAAAGAAAAAGTATAGAGAACAGCATTAGTGACCTCTGCTTGACGTCATGCCACAATGAATTGCAAGTTTGGTGCCTTTACATAGCTGCAATTACATTTACTATAACTATCATGCTGCACTAGATGTCGTATGATTTGTATAATATTGATATGTAGATCAAATGTGTGTCATTTGAGCGCCTTTGCTTTGAGTGTGAATGAATCCCAACCCCTTGAGGTCACATCTGATTGCTTGTGTGGGACAGTTTTGATCGATAGCCTCAGGCTCTTGCATATATGTGGCCCGTTGTACAATGGCAGGTTGCCGTGGTTACCTGAATTCTTGCGCAGATGAAATGAAAAAGCACTTGACAGCATACTCTTACAGAGCACACTGCTGTCCTTTTTTTTTGTTTGTTTGTTTTTTGTCCTGTGCGGCTGTTAGGTCAAGTAGAATGTAAAATCTCTATCCCTTTTATGCTGGAA
>NC_084541.1:3445000-3578664 GCF_024500275.1 Phycodurus eques
TCAAAATATTCGTATAAATAGGTGTATTTTTCGCTCTGTTGTTTCCATGATGTAATTTAGCATTTTGTGATACTCAATTCACAACATCAGCAAAGCTGTAGGAACACATTGTTTTAACAGCAAAAAAGTCAACCCAATGCTAGCTCTGAAACATTTTCTTATTCTCAGTATGAGCACTATGTAAGTTAATAAGAGGGAAGCAATTTTGTGTGCAGATAAGTTTTTCCTCCCATTGTGCCAAGTTATTAAAACGGGTACAGTATTGTACTGTATTTACTGTATACAACCCCAATTCCAATGAAGTTTGGACGTTGTGTTAAACAATAGAATACAATGATTTGCAAATTATGTTCAAACTATATTTAATTGAGTACACCACAGATATGATATTATATATATATATTATTATATTGATATAAGATATTTAATGTTCAAACTGATAAACTATATTTTTTTTAGCAAATAATCATTAACTTAGAATTTTATGGCTGCAACACGTTCCAAAAAAAGCTGGGACAGGTGGGTTAAAACGACTGAGAAAGTTGAAGAATGTTCATCAAACACCTGTTTGGAACATCCCACAGGTGAACAGGCTAATTGGGAACAGGTGGGTGCCATGATTGGGTATAAAAGGAGCTTCCCTGAATTGCTCAGTCATTCACAAGCAAAGATGGGGCGAGGTTCACCTCTTTGTGAACAAGTGCGTGAGAAAATAGTCAAACAGTTTAGACAATGTTCCTCAATGTACAATTGCAAGGAATTTAGGGATTTCATCAACTACGGTCCATAATATCATCAAAAGGTTCGGAGAATCTGGAGAAATCACTGCATGTAAGCGGCAAGGCCTAAAACCAACATTGAATGCCCGTGACCTTCAATCCCTCAGGCCGCACTGCATCAAAAACTGACATCAATGTGTCATGGATATCACCACATGGGCTCGGGAACACTTCAGAAACCCAATGTCAGTAAATACAGTTTGGCGCTACATCCGTAAATGCAATTTGAAACTCGACAATTCGAAGCAAAAGCCATTTATCAACAACACCCAGAAACGCTGCCGGCTTCTTTGGGCCCGAGCTCATCTAAGATGGACTGATGCAAAGTGGAAAAGTGTTCTGTGGTCCGACGAGTCCACATTTCAAATTGTTTTTGGAAATTGTGGACGTCGTGTCCTCCGGGCCAAAGAGGAAAAGAACCATCCCGACTGTTATGGACGCAAAGTTAAAAAACCAGCATCTGTGATGGTATGGGGCTGTGTTTGTACCAATGGCATGGGTAACTTAAACATCTGTGAAGGCACCATTAATGCTGAAAGGTACATACAGGTTTTGGAGAAACATATGCTGCCATCCAAGCAGCGTCTTTTTCATGGACGCTCCTGCTTATTTCAGCAAGACAATGCCAAACCACATTCTGCACGTGTTACAACAGCGTGGCTTCGTAGTAAAAGAGTGCTGGTACTAGACTGGCCTGCCTGCAGTCCAGACCTGTCTCCCATTGAAAATGTGTGGTGCGTTATGAAGCGTAAAATACGACAACGGAGACCCCGGACTGTTGAACAGCTGAAGCTGCACATCAAGCAAGAATGGGAAAGCAAATCTTCAACAATTAGTGTCTTCATTTCCCAAACGTTTATTAAATGTTGTTAAAAGAAAAGGTGATGTAACACATCGGCAAACATGACCCTGTCCCAGCTTTTTTGGAACGTGTTGCAGCCATAAAATTCTAAGTTAATGATTATTTGCTAAAAACAATGTTTATCAGTTTGAACATTAAATATCTTGTCTTTGTAGTGTATTCAATTAAATATTGGTTGAACATGATTTGCAAATCATTGTATTCTGTTTTTATGTTTAACACAACGTGCCAACTTCATTGGAATTGGGTTGTATAACTGACAGTAAAAATAAATTTTTACTTTTGTACTTTTACTTATGTGCTTGACCTGAATCAGTCTACCTTTACCAGTCTTTTCCTTTTACACAAGAATCTGTACTTCTTCATAAGTACACAGTGTGAGAACTTTTACCACGTCTTTTGAACAGTAATGCACAAAAACTCCACCTGCCTTGCTTGTCAAATTACTGTACATCAGGGAAAAGAGGGATGTGGGAAAACGTCAAAAACAAGTGGAAAAAAAATATAGGACATGTCCAAAGCGGTCGATAATGTTCCGCTCCAGAACGAGCCTAGCCTAGATGACTTAAGGTTGAGAGGTGGGGTACACTCTGGACTGGTCGTCAGCCTGTTGCTGGGGCAGATATTGACAAACAACCGTTTACACTCACATTCACACCTATAGACAATTAAGAGATGCATGTTTATCCGAAGAAGCACACTTTTGGAAGAACATGGAAGTTAGCCAGAGTACCCAGAGAATATGCGAACTCCACATGGAAAGGCCAGAACAGAGATTCGAACCTGTGACCTGCCATGAGGCAAACGTTCTAACCGCTTCTCCATGCTGCCTTCTAATAGGCATGTTATAGCCATCTATTTTTTATAGCGTTCATCCTCATTAGGGTCACGGGTGAGCAGAATGTGACAAAATTCTTGTTTTGGATCTCATTAATTTGTGCAGGAGAGTAGCTAATGTGTCCAAATGAAACTTTTTTTTAAACGTGTGTGTGTGTGTATGTAGGTGTGCATAAAAATGAATATTTGCTGGCGTAATTTAAAAAAGTGTATTTGTACCTGCTAGGATTAATCCTCAGATGTTAAGCTGTCGGAGGTGGCTCACACTTATTCAACATTCCAGAACGAATTGCACAAGAGCGGTTCAGTGAATGCCTACACACACCCATGAGGGACACAGTGCAGCCCAGTCAGCAGGATCCACTTACAGGAAAACTACCCGTGTGGAATTTTCACAATGAATCCACACAAATATCTCCTCAGAAAACTTGTTTGTTTGCACAGAAAACATTCACATTTTCTGCCTATGTGTGCTTTTCAACAAAGAGTAAAAATGGGTGAAATGTTGGGGGGGAATAACTTACTTGTTGGTTGCAGAGGTTTCAGTGGTTTAAATGCTTTAGGAAGCTCCTCACGCTGCTGTTCTGTCTTCTAGTTTCTCCCTCATTTGCCTGCTTCTCTTTTATACATTTTTTTCCTCTCCCTAACAACTGCAACCTCCCACACTCCCCCCAATTTTTTGACCCTTCCTGCACCAGCTCCACCTCCCTCCCTCTCTCAGACTAAACTGAGTCTGCATGCTATTAGAAGAGTTTATTAATAACTTGTAGTGGATGTAAAAAGTCTACACACCCCTGTTCAAATGCCAGGTTTGTGTGATATTACAAATGGACCAAGATAAATCATTTCTAAACATTTTCCCACCATTAATGTGACCTTTTGGAATTCTGAGTGTAAAGTTCAACCTTGGTTTCAAAAATTTGCAAAACCTCACATGGAATCTCCAAAACGCACGTGCAAAAATGTCCGATGAAACAAATGTCAAACCTTTTAGCCATAAATTCAAAAGGCATGTTTGGCGCAAACACAAAACTGCTCATCACAAAAATAGCAGCATATACCTACAGTAAAGTATGACTGTGGCAGCATCATGTTTTGGGGCTGTTTTTCTTCCGTTGGAACTGGGGCCTTAGTCCAGGTTTAGGAAATTATTAACAATTTGAAATGGTAGTTAGTGTTAGCACAAAACCTTCAGGTTTCTGTGTGAAAGAAAAAAGTAAATCAGGAAAAGCCTACAAGAACATCTGAACTTTATTTGGGGTTAATCAGAGGCACTTTAAATGGTGGTCAGGTGTGTGCTGACTCCCATTTAACATGAGGTTGAATGTGATTGGTTAGTACTGAACACAGCCACATCAGTTATTAGAGGGGGTGCACACTTGTGCAACCACATTATCTGAGTTGTTTATTTTTACTTCCCCCCTTGAAAATACTGTATGTCCTTTTTTCAATTGAGTTTTAAAGGTTATAGATGACATTAATTGTGGAAAGGTCTTTGAAATAATTTATCTCGGTGTCATTGTTTATATCACTAAAACCTGGCATTTGAACAGAGGTGTGTAGACTCCTTATATCCACTGGAAATCATCATTACTGTTGAGGCCAGCATCGGCAATTTAGCTGCATTCCTTTGGATCATACAGGATACATTTTTAAAATACATTTTAAGGTTATGTCTCACTTGTTAATGAGGTCTCATTGCCTAAAGGGAGGTAAGAAATAAAAAAATGACTGCGATGCTTTATGCATGAACGATTACTAAGTGAGGCGAGACTGCCGCTCATGCCTTGTTAGACCTCTCACCTAAATAAAATGCATGACTTTGCATGGAACATCCCAACAACGTCCAATCAGAAACAGAATGCAACTGAGGGACATCTGCTCACCAAATACAGGAAATAAACCAGATCAGACTTGTATGATGTCATCTGTTACACACAGCACATTTGCCTCTGGAGCGCACACCTCTTAGAAGATAGCATTATTTGTCATAGAATGCCCCATTTTGAGCAAAAGTATTGGGACAGATAACATTTATATTAAACTTTACATTTACTGGCAAAACCTTTGGAATAACGGCATTAAGACCAAACAGGCATTCCTCTATTGTTAAGCTTTTCTAGGCTTTCACTGCAGCCCCTTTCAGGCTGTGTTTTGGTGGGTTTCGCCCTTCAGTCTCCTCTTTAGCAGGTAAAGCACATGCTCTGTAGGGTTGAGGTCTGGTTATTGATTTGGTCAGTCTTTCCACTTCCCTCCCCTTATGATCTCTGTTCTGAATTACTGGAACTTTACATGACTTTATATAATCTTGTTTGAGTAATTGGTCTATTTTAAGTGGTTACTTCTTGTTCTTGTTTTGCTGTTTTATTGTTGTTTTGTTTTGTTTGCTTGTTTTGTTCGTTTGTTTGCATTGTCTATGTTCTTGAAGAATTTAGCTGAAACTCATTTGTTGTTTTGGTAGCATGTTCTGGGTGCATGATGAAGAATCTCTCCTTCCCACTTTGGCTGCATTTTTTAAATTTGTTTTTATTTGCAGACAAAAGGTTTCTGAAGAGGCGGCGCAGTGAACAACTGGTTAGCACATCTGCCTCACAGCTCTGAGGACCTGGGTTAAAATACGGCCTCTCCTGTGTGGAGTTTGCATGTTTTCCTTGTTCCTGCGTGGGTTTACTCTGGGTACTCTGGTTTCCTCCAACATCCCAAACACATGCATGGTAGGTTAATTGAAGACTCTAAATTGCCTGCAGGTGTGAATGGTTGTTTGTTTATACAGTATGTGCCCTGCAATTGGCTGGCGACCAGTTCAGGGTGTACCCCGCCTCTTGCCCAAAGATAGCCGGGATAGGCTCTAGCACGCCCGCGACCCTCGTGAGGATAAGTGGTACGGAAGATGGGTGGTTGGATGCTTATCAAGACTTTCAACTTCATTTTTCTGTTGCCATCACGTTTTACATCAATACAGATTATTGATCCTGTCCCAGAAGACATCCATGGTGTTTCACAGATGAGTTTGTATGTTTGATGATCATCATTCCTCCTTTCTCCAAACTTAAGCCTTTCCATCAGTTTGGTAAATATAGCCTAGAATTGTTTAGGACTTTCTTTCATGTTCATGATCACTCCTGCCCTCTGGAGGTTGCTGGAGGTTTCTTTACAGCTCTCACATTGTTTTAGTATTCTGCTGGTGGTTTCCTTTGGCAGACCCTTTCGACATCTGTTACTTGGTACACCAAGTTTTTTTTTTCTTATTTTGGGGGCATTTTTAACGGTTATATATTGGCTATGGCAATTGTTTGTGCAATGGCTCAGTTTGAGCTTCACAATTGCTTGTTTTTCAACCCATATACAGCAGTTAATTTTTTTTAATGTTGGTTACACCTCTAACTAGTATAAACATATATATAACACACCTTTCAGTCCCATGTTCCAATACTTTTTAACAAAAAATGTGGTTTCATTATTTTCAAAGTTGTGTGATCCCCAGACGCAATACCTGGAATTTAAAGCTTAACCGTTGATCTCTTGTCTCATATTCATCTTTTGATGTCAAACCCAAATGATTTCAGTCTAATGCAAAGAGAATCCATCTGTCTATCCATCTTTGTACTTTGTGTGATAGAGAAAATATATGATGTTTCTAAGCTTTTCCAATTTAATGTAGAAAAACAGTGATGAAGAAGTATTTGTGTTGGGACAAAAATCCAAGCAGATGGTAACTGTTAGCTGGGTCTTGCATCCCAAATCCTGCAATAAACTATGTCAGTTTTTCCCCAACCTCTGTCGATGGGTGGGGTGGCCTTTGCTGTTAAAACGGAATCAATGTGATGACTGTCATATACTGTAATATATATATATATATATATATATATATATATATATATATATATATATATATATATATATAATGTGTGTGTGTATTTATGTAAATACTGTATGTTTATATATATATATATGTGTGCATATGATTGAAGAATATAGTGCAAATTTTCCCTGAAATTCCCTTCAGGGATTAAATGTAATTAAATTAAGTAGCTATAATAGAGTACAGTGAAAGCATTGTGGTACAAGTGCCGAGCATGTCTGTCTCACAGTCGAAAGGTTCTAGGTTCAAATCTTGGTTCCGGCCTTTTCGTGAGCTGTTTTCATGTTCTCTCTGTTTGTGTGGGATTGATCCAGGTACGATTTCTTCCCACATTCCACAAACATGCAAATTAGGTTCCTTGAAGACCAGATCTTATTGGTCTGAATGTGAGTGTGAATGCTTGTATGTACGTGTCCTGGGATTGACTGCCAACTACTCCAAGGTGTACTCTGATTCTTGGCCCAAAAACAGCTGGGATGGGCTCCAGCTCCCCTGTGACCCTGAAAAAGATAAGCGGTAGAAAATGGATGGATTGATGGACCAATACCTAAATTAAAAATGAGGTACACCCGCACATGAAAACCTGACTAGCATGCTCTAAGTCACAAAAACAACTTTGTTTATTCATCATCAACAACAATAATTTTATGTGGTGTGTAACTGCACTGCATGAATAAACAAATTGCAAAAAGACTACATACAAAGGGCAAACAACGTGAACCACTTGATAGATTTGTTTTTAATGCAGCTCATATATCTTACAAAAAGGTGAAGGACTACCAAAGTGATTCCAATTGAGCTGAGGCACATTAGTGTGGCATAAGAGATCATTAGGTGTCCATCGGTCCATTTTCTTCCGCTTATCCAGAGTCTGGCCCGCAGCTTTAGCAGGAAAGCCCAGACTTCCCTCCCCCCAGCCATTTCGTCCAGCTCTTCCGGGGGGATCCCGAGGCCTTCCCAGGCCTAACGGGAGTCATAGTCCCTCCATTGTGTCCTGGGTCGTCTCCGGGGTTTCGTCCTGGTGGGACATGCCCGGAATACCTCACCAGGTAGGCCTCCAGGAGGCATCCTAAACGAATGCCCAAGACATCATCATCTGGATCCTGTCAATGCGGAGGAGCAGCAGCAGCTCTACTCTAAGACGCTCCCGTATGACTGAGCTTCTCATCCCATTTCTATCTCGTTTTGAAATGTATTGACACGCAGAACAATTAAATGCTCTTCCACTAGATGGCACAAGGTACAATTAACCTGTGTATACACCTGTGGCCATTCATAAACCGAATAAGAGCTTTGTGTTCAGCCAAACAGGCCCAGATTTCACAGTAAGTAAATACATTTGTGAGTAAATTTAGATCAGATCATCATTATTTCACATACAATTTTGTTTTTTGGAACCATGAGATTTTATAATGTAAAATACTGCCTTGGCTAATTTAAGGTTTGGAAACAATATGTCCAAAATTCATACATTATAGAGATTCGATTTGATTTTGTCTGAGCATGTTCTGAGCGGTCTACAGCGTCCTCTGTAGTATTAAGTAGGAACAACACTCCTCCAGCGATAGAGCGCTTTCATTCGTCTTGTTCATGCTGTATTTTTGTTGTTTCAAATAGAAAATAGGCTGAGGATCATATCGATAGGTTTTCGTGCTGATATGTGGATTGCTTATCAATTTCTCTAACTGAAATTCCGCATGCAACTTCCCTTTGTACATTAGTCGCAAAGTGTCGAAACTGAAGTCGATGAGCTCAGGGTCATTCTTATTGAATGCAAAGCCCGGGTGAAGCCGGATGAGGTGGCTGGGGCATCTGATTCGGATGCCTCCCGGACGCCTCCCTCGTGAGGTGTTCCAGGCATGTCCCACCGGGAGGAGACCCCAGGGACGACCCAGGACACGGTGGAGAGACTACGTCCTTCGGCTGGCCTGGGAACGCCTCGGGATCCCCCCGGAAGAGCTGGATGAAGTGGCTGGGGAGAGGGAAGTCTGGGCGTCCCTGCTAAAGCTACTGCCCCCGCGACCCGACCCGGATAAGTGGTAGAAGATGGATGGATGGATGAAACAATGAAATATTGGGATTCCTCAATAAACACTGAAATAATTAAATAATTCATGATATATTTCATATTTATTTTTTTCATCTCGCCACGATAGGTTCTTCATAACTTTTTATTCATTTATCTCGACCCTAGTGAGGATAAGCGGAACGGAAGATGACTGACTATCTAGTAATACAGAAAAAGGATGAATGGATATTTGTTCATTTATTTATTTATTTTAAAATACAAGGGTTTGACTTGTTGCGCAGTTTTCAGGCTGGTGACGCTTTAGTCCAATCAGAGTGCATTGGCGGTGATAACGTCATATTTATGCGACGGGCCAAATGCAATCGTGCAGTTATAGGTTGTTGCAAATGGAAGAGTCGACACTGGGTGCAATATTTACATCTTAGTAAGTAACTTTCTTACTACATCGCAACTGTGCCGCAAGCGTGTTTTCAGGAAAACGTGTCTGTGAAGTTAGCAGGCTAATGCTATCGCGCGTACTTGGGCCCTGTTTAATCTGAGTGTAGTCGGCGTTGTTTTGGTCAGTGACGTCAAAGTAAGCGGTGACACCTGAATCTTATTACTCGCTATCGAGCATACCTGCCCGTTGTCCGTTTGGTTTATTAACACGACGTTTGCTCCATTAATAGGCTACGCTTACGCAAGTAAAGCTATGGCTTCCAGGCGGGCAGGTTATACGAGCAGCGTGGATTCTCCTTCGTCAAATAGTGGCAACCGCAAGACGAGTGTCAACATCCCTGACAGGCCCGTTGTAGAATCCTGCTACGACCGCAAACCGGACAAGGTTGTATACGGCAGCGTGAGTGTAACATCGCTGAAGTCCCGCCTCGCGCCGACCATTCAAACTGCCATGTCGGCTGCAGTTGATACTCTCCTGGGCGAAGTGGTGCTTGTGCTCAACGAGACTCACCAAGAGTTGCTGCACAAGGAACAAGAGAACGAGAGGCTGAAAGTGCGCCTGGAGGTGTCCGAGAGGGAGTTGAAGACCATGCAGGATTGTCTGTGCAGTGCTCAGAAGCTCATAGACCAGCTTCAGATCTCATACGCTGGCCCTCACAACATCGGGCAGGCGGTTTTTTCTGCTAATTCGCTGTCCTCCATGGCGGCCGGGGTCAACCGGGACCATCAGAACACTCGAAACGTGAACGGAGCTGGCATCGACTTGGGTCTCGGTGGTTCCGTGGATGGCTCGCTTCATGGGTTTGAGCCAAGAGTTGACTACAAGATGTGCCAGCTGTCTATTCAACCAGATGGTTCTGTGACCAACCACACTCTGGACTCCTTTGCAACAGACACGTCTCACATGTGCGCTGATGCCAACAGACCAGGTAAATGCACAGCACAGTACAGTGAAACCTCCACATCATTTTGACTCAACCATTTTTTTCCCTTAAAACATGTGCCTCAAAAGTAAAAAAAAAACATCACCATGAATGATGCCAGAATTGATATCATCAGTAAGCATTGGAATTAGTAACTCCACAAGTTTTGCTTTTTCTTTAGCTTTTTTGTTTGTGTAAAGAGTACTAGTGATAGCAATATATTTATTTAACACTTCCATAGTAGTTAGGAATATTTCTTAAAACAGCTTATTAATTTATTATTTACTATTTGGAATTAATGTTTTGAAATTGGAACAACTTGGAAGTAAATCAGTGTAAGGTTAGGGGCTTCAACGATTAATAACTCAAGTAATTTAATTACAAAAATATTTCAAAGCAAATCCTCTCCCTCGAAGCGTAATAGGAGTAATTTTTCCACACGAACTAAAGTTACTACAGTGGCATGCACCTATCCGTGTAGAAATTAATTGACGTTATGGTGGCGAGCCAGGAGGAAAGAGTCTGTAAAAGACAAAGAATGTCCAAAGTTTGGGATCATTTCACGCTTAAGATAAACATAACGCAATTTATATGATAACCAACGCAAAGTAACGTATAGATGTTAGCTGATTTAATATAGCCTAACATTGCTAGCTAGACCGTATTGTGATGCCCCATAAGTGGTCAAGAATATGCACAGCTGCCAGTGTACTTCAATTACTGTTTTAAGAAAACAAACATGTAATACGCATATTCATACACGAGCTGCCGATGGCCACAACTCACGGCGAATCACTCAACATACAGACTGGCAAACGGGCTAGCCAGTTAACAGCCACCCAACGCCACACTCTTATTAGACACCCACATCACTCACCAGGCTAGGATCTGGCTTTTAAAGCCATACACACTCAAAGTCATAAATAGTACAGTAGAGCAGGAGTATGGCAACCCCAAGTAGACAAAAAAATACCTGTACCTCACATGCACGTTCTTGTTTAATAATGCAAAATCAGTGTTTATCCTGTTAATCGGTAGAATACTCTAGTCTAAAAATATTCGATTGCTGCATCTCTAGTTAGGTTTCACTATACAGTACATGTTCGTAATGGTGTCTTAGAGTTCATGTATGTTTCATGCTATTTCTGCTTCATAAGGGAGGCCATCTCAGGGACCAGGTGAAGCTGCCAGCTTTGAGATAAAAGTGGAGCAGGGACAAGCTTCAAGCTCCAGTCAAAACAACAGGAAGGACACAGTTGGCAATGGAGAACAGTCATCCCACACCATGGGTGATCTCGGCTATGTTCAAGTTGGAGAAGGAGGAAGTTCCCAGCGTACCTTCACCCAAACTCTGCACCACCAGAGGCCTGTTCGAGAATGCACCAGTGGCCTGCAGCAGCGAGTGATGGATGGGCAAAAGCCACCGGTGAGGACTTCTGGATCCGGAAGAGGTCACAGTGTTTCACCAGGTAGAGCAGAAGAATCAGCTGGACCTTCGGGTGCCGGCACACCCGTTGAGCCTTCCGAAGATCGTCCTCACCACTGCTTAGAGTGTGGAAAAACCTTCCGTCTGATTTCCAGCCTGAAGAAGCACATCCGCATTCACACAGGAGAGAAGCCGTACCCTTGCAGCGTGTGCGGCCGCTGTTTCCGCGAGTCGGGCGCCCTCAAGACACACCTGCGAATACACACCGGGGAGAAGCCGTACTCGTGCTCAGAGTGTGGCAACTGCTTCCGCCACTTAGACGGTCTGCGCAAACACCGGCGCACGCACACCGGAGAGAAGCCGTACGTGTGCGCCATCTGCGGGAAGCGTCTGAGCCGCCTGCAGCACCTCAAGCACCACCAGCTCATCCACACGGGCGAAAGGCCGTGCTGCTGCCCCTTCTGTAACCGCAGCTTCAAGGAGCCCGCCGCACTCCGCAAGCACATCCGGACACACCGCGAGGAGGGCGGCCACATGGCGGTCGGAGTCACAGATGAAGCTGAACCCGACGCGATTGATGACATGAACAACCTTCACCCGGCGGCGCCGTCCCCCCAGGTGAGGTTTGGGGAGTGGGGAGCGGAAGAGGAGGACAACTCAGTTGTTGACTGTGTGTAGAGAGCTAAACAATGATGGAACACTCACATACACACATGGTGGGGGGGTTGTAAATACAATGGACAAAAAACTAGGACTCATAAAATGGGATGATTCAGTTTGCCATCACAGGTATTTTTAAAAACACAATTTGCCACCAATTAAATCATCATGAAAATGCATTTACAGGCCAAAGCAACAGGTGGCTCTCGAACAATAAAGCCATGTAAGCCAGTCAAAACCTGCAATGACACCCTTGAGTTTTTTGATTTTCAACAATAGTGTCTTGAGGGAAAGGGGAATTATTGGCAACTGACTGGTGTTATAATAAATAATAAACATCCATCCATTAAAGTTTTATTGCGCTTGTCCTCATTATGGTTTTGGGTGAGCTGGATCCAATCCACGCTGACTTTGTTGAGAGGTGGGGTACACCCTGAACCGGTTGTCAGTCACTCGCAGAGCAAAACAAACACAAATCAATGATTTCACCACCTATGTCAAAAGGACATAGTCAATGACAAAAATATAAACATTTCAGATGTCTGTGCATGAGTTTTTTTTGTTTTGTTTTTTTTTAAATTTGAAATGATTTTTTTCAGGTTTTACAGTCTTTGGTGTTCTTAAAAGTTTGCATGACGTTCATCCAGCACTAGTTGGAGCACACAGTAATGAGTTAGTCTGCTTCTCAGCAGTTTGACGAAACTGTAGAGGCTATTTAACCTTTTAAAAAAAAAAAAAAAAAAAAAAAAAAGAAAGTGCCTTGATTTAAAAATAAGTCGGTCCTGCTGCTAAATGTAATTGTTTCCTGGACATGACTTCCTAAATTTCACATATTCATGAAACATGCAGAAATTATGGAATTATATTGGATTGACAAACATCGTCTTTATGATAAATCATTCTTGTGTTATTGTTAATCCAACCATTTTGGGCACAAATATTAAGTGATTTAAATAATTACTGTATAGCTAACAGGGTACTTGAGTCATTATTTATAACTTATTATAATTATTTATATTAACACCAGCCAGAACATTAGGCACACAAAATACAAACATCTGCCTTTTTCAAAGACAGTTCAGTTGTGAGCAAACATTAAAGAGGCAAAATAATTTAGAGAATGGCCAAAAATGTATTTTCTGAGGCATTTTTAATAGTTTAAAAATGGCTGTAAATAATGTTAACATTTTTGTCAAATGAGGGTTCCTTTTTATATGTAGTAAATTTTTTTTGTTAATATTTAGAACTGCTAACCTTTACCTCATGATGTAAATATTAAATAATTTATGTTCCTCCCAATTGTATCCCGTATAAATCTCAGCCTTCAAACAAAATAAGTAATACAGTACAGGTACATGTCTTCATGTATGCTCTATTATAACAAGCACCTGCTATTTAAAACTAAGTACTGTATATCTTCATGAAAGACGCTCTAAATGTGAAATGTTTGTCGTATACCCACTGTGTGGTTTGGTAGCTTTGCCCCGATAATGCTGTAGTTTTAATTAAATGATGTTAAAGGAGGCCTTTGCATGTACCTTTAAGATGAAAACGGGAAGTTAAACGTGAAATTTCTGTGCTTCTGTGTTCATACTGAAATGTATCCTACATGTTTAATGTACTGTAGATGTTCCTGTACTAAAGGGCCTTGTTTATATTTAAACTTGTGACAAAAACAATTGAATTATTAAGTCTTTTTTTTCGTGGTTGCATCATGTTTTTTGTGTACCAAATTTGTGATCTCTGCCAGCCATCTTTCATTTTCTTGTCACCTTCCTGCATAGGGGTCCGCTGTCTCATACAGCAGAGAGAGGACATTTGACACTAAGGAAAGTTCTCCTAAAACAAGGAACAATATTGATACACATTCATTTTGCAATTGTATGCAGTACTCACAAAAAGTTAGAGATATTAAGCTTCTCGGTAAAATTTCAGTCTGAACCTAAAATAAAGTACAATATAATAACCTTTAGAGATTAACTTAACTTGGCTCTAAACTTTTAAATGCATATGACCAAATGTAGGTGGCACGGTGGACGACTGGTTAGAGCATCAGCCTCACATTTCTGAGGACTGGGGTTCAATCCCCGGCCCCGCCTGTGTGGAGTTTGCATGTTCTCCCCGTGCCTGAGTGGGTTTTCTCTGGGCACTCCGGTTATTTCCCACATCCCAAAAACATGCATTAATTGGAGACTCTAAACTGTCCATAGGTGTGAATGTGTGTGCGACTGGTTGTTTGTTTGTATGTGTCCTGCGATTGGCTGGCAACCAGTTCAGGGTGTACCCCGCCTCCTGCCCGATGATAGCTGGGCTAGGCTCCAGCACGCCCGCGACCCTAGTGAGGAGAAGCGGATCAGAAAATGTATGGATGTCCAAATGTTAAAGTGTTTTAATATTTTTTGAACAACTTGCTGTTCTCTAACAGGAGCTCAGTATCAAAATTCACAAGTGTTTGATCCATGAATGGACCAATACGTTTCCTGGTTCAATTGCATTTGGTATTTGAACAGTCCTCTTTATAGTGATGTTCACATTTTGACTTCATGGGACCAAGATGACACATACAGTAACAGTTGATCAACAGTACCTCGCCATTGTCAGGCTTCAAACTGGATGTTTTCAGAAGGAACTGGCCACTGGTTTTACGGTGTCACACAGTATCATCATCAGGTTACAACAGAGATAGAGACTGGAAGAGTCACAGAAAGGCATACCTGTATGGATGTTGATTCATGGCTCAAAAACCTGTTGTAAATGGAGCCATTCGATCAGCTCTTTTAGGTCCGTCGCACACCAAGTGATCCGGCTAAACTTGATTGAAGTGGACAGAGGCGAAAACAAATTAGTCGGCACTCACACCAGGCAGCAGACCTTCGCACAATGGAAAAAACTGACACTTGGTGTTTTTATGGGAAAACAATACTGAGATGCCACATATACTATCCATCCATCCATTTTCTGAGCCGCTTCTCTCCACTAGCGTCGCGGGCGTGCTGGAGCCTATCCCAACTATCATCGGGCAGGAGGCGGGGTACACCCTGAACTGGTTGCCAGCCAGTTCACATATAAACAGGGCACATATAAACAAACAACCATTTGCACTCAGACTCACACCTACGGGCAATTTAGAGTTGTCAATTAACCTACCATGCATGTTTTTGGGATGTGGGAGGAAACTGGAGTGCCCGGAGAAAACCCACGCAGGCACGGGGAGAACATGCAAACTCCACACAGGCGGGGCCGGGGTCCTCAGAACTGTGAGGCTGACGCTCTAACCAGTCGTCCACGTGCCGCCATAATATATAATCAGAATCAGAATCATCTTTATTTGCCAAGTATGTCCAAAACACACAAGGAATTTGTCTCTGGTAGTTGGAGCCGCTCTAGTACAACAGACAGTCAATTTACAGAACACTTTGGAGACATAAAGGCATTGACAAAAAACAATTGTGCAAAAAGATGCAGAGTCCTCTAGCACTTGGAGCAGTTCGAATGACTAATATTGCAATAGTCCGGTGCAATGACCATTGTGCAAAGGGCGCTGAGACTTCAAGGAGTGTATGCGGTTTAAAGTGACGAGTAGTGCGATGTTTATTATAATAAACATATAATTCCGAATAAGAATGTGTTTACTGAATAATACATTCGCGCCACATATACTGCTGTATGATTTTTTTTTTTTTTTTTTTATTGAACCACAAACAACATGGCTTGATTGTGAAGAAAGAAGCGGATTGCCCTGAACGCCCTAACTAGATAATATAATATTACAAAGAAAAAACTACTGAAAAAAAACTTGCAGAACCCTGCATACAGCACAACAGTTGAGTCGCATTCGGCTGTGTTGCTCAGTATGCGACAGGTCTTTGGTTAATCCTCAAATTCAATCGAAAGCCGAGTACAGTAATCCCTCCTCCATCGTTGTGGTCAGGCTGCAGGCCCCCGCGATAAGTGAAAATCAGCGACATAGAAATACCCTGTTTAAATACACCCTAGGCATGTTTTTATAGCATCTACAGCACTTCAAACTTTTTAAAACATTCTTTAAACACACCTTTAAAACCATACAAACCCATATATATATATATATAAATATATATCTATATATATATATCTGTCTATATCTATATATATATATATATAGATATAGAGGCGGCACGGTGGACGACTGGTTAGAGCGTCAGCCTCACAGTTCTGAGGTGCAGGGTTCCATCCCCGTCCCCCCTGTGTGGAGTTTGCATGTTCTCCCCGTGCCTGCGTGGGTTTTCTCCGGGCACTCCGGTTTCCTCCCACATCCCAAAAACATGCATTAATTGGAGACTCTAAATTGCCCATAGGCATGACTGAGAGTGCGAATGGTTGTTTGTTTCTATGTGCCCTGCGATGGGCTGGCAACCAGTTCAGGGTGTACCCCGCCTCCTGCCCGATGACAGCTGGGATAGGCTCCAGCACGCCCGCGACCCCAGTGAGGAGAAGCGGCTCAGAAAATGGACGGATGAATATATATATATATATATATAGAGAGAGAGAGAGAGAGAGAGAGAGAGAGAGAGAGAGAGAGAGAGAGAGCGTGAGAAAGAGCACGAGCAATGGATAACAAAAATATGATACAAACGGTACAAAAATAGAGTAACTACTGGAATAACACTTACCAAAAAAATCCACGATGCAGCGGGACTGCGATCGGTGAACCGCAATATGGCGGGGGTTTACTGTATCTCAACTTTGTGAGCAGTGTAACTTTAAATTAAACGTTTTTTTCCCCCTCCACATTGCCATCTGCGGGATGTGATGGTGCACTGCCCCACTTGCCCTGAATTCAAAATCACCAAAAGGGAGGAATAACATCAACTGCTTCAAATTCTAGCCTGTTGCGCGTTAATAGACACTCGATTCTCCAATGTCACTTGAAACCCAAGTTATTTTTTGTGTTCCCTTTCAAACTAGTCAGCCAGTAAACAAGACATTACGGTCCAATACTTTTGTGAGATGACAGCCCCTCTTGCTTTCTCTCATGATCTCATTGCATCACGACTGTACTGCCGCCAGACAGATGGTGGCGGTCTCTGGACACACCCCCACACAGATCCCAAATAACACTTAAGTAATCACAGCTGTGGTTGCACACGCACGCAAACTGCTGATGCGTTACTTTGGTGTAATTAAAAGCTTAGCACAAAAGACGTGCTCCAATTTCTGAATTACAATTAAATTTTAATGGGTTTAATGTCAGCTAGGATAGGCTCCAACTCACCTGTGACCCTTAATCAGAGTTAGGGTTAGTCCTTTTCCTCATTAAGGGCACAGTTGAGGTGTGTAGTCAGGCCTATTTTATGGGGGCTTCAACCCCCCCTAAAATGTTCTTAAACCCCCCTAAATTATTTTGTTGTTTAAGTTTTTTTAAAGTACCAAGAAATTCAATATGAAGTGGCCATAAAATGAGTTTAAATATTCACATAACCTATCATTATTCAATTAAATATGATCATACAATCCCCTCCAAAAGTATTGGAACTGCAAGGTCAATTCCTTTGTTTTTGTTGTATACTGAAGACATGAGACAAGTTCAGAATTCCAGCTTTTATTTCATGGTATTTACATCAAGATGTGTTAAACAGCCGGCACGGTGGAGACTGGTTGACACATCTGCCTCACAGTTCTGGGTACCGGGGTTCAAATCCCATCCCCGCCTGTATGGAGTTTGCATGTTCTCCCCGTGCCTGGGTGGGTTATCTCCGGGCACTCCGGTTTCCTCCCACATCCCAAAAACATGCGTGGTAGGTTGATTGAAGACTCTAAATTGCCCGTAGGTATGAATGTGAGTGTGAATGGTTGTTTGTTTCTATGTGCCCTGCGATTGGCTGGCGACCGGTTCAGGGTGTACCCAACCCTAAACCCAAACGTCATCAGTATACAACAAAAACAAAGGAATCTATGGATTTTCCTTAACTTCATAGTGTAAGGTAGAGAGCCCTTGTCGTGCGTCGGTATTCAATCCATTCCACTCTTCATATGGAAAACATCCTTATTACTGAAAATACAGTCCATATTTTATTTGCAACCTTGCTTGCACATGCCTCTTTTAGCGTGTAAATTTGGTGTGTACTTGTGAAGTGTGAAGCACACAGGGTTTATAAAAAGCAGGATGAGGAAAAGAAAGTGAAAGATGAACTGTCATTATTCACTAAAATATAATCAGAAATCTATGGGTTTAATTTCATAGTGTGGTAGAGAGCCCTAGTGTATCATATAGATAATGTCCTGATTACTGAAATAGCAGTCCATGTTTTTCCTGTGACCTGACTTCCACTGGTACCTGCCTGCTGCTATTAGCGTGCCTGGGTAGCACACAGGGCTGACTAAAAGCAAAGCAGTGTGAGGAAAAGAACGTGAAAGATGGACATGCAGTTTTTCAATAAAATAAGTCATCATCACTGCTGGTATTAGCAATTAGTCAGCTCCGGCCCCCAGCTAATGAAGAATGTCCCTTGCTACTATTTACTAGCTTTTCAATTAGTCTGTAATGTATTGTGAACTTTCTGGCTTTTTAAATAAAGATGAAGGAGGTTATAGAGTGAACTTTATGCATTAATTCACGCTACGAAACAGGAGCTGAGATCATCCACTTACAGTTGTCACCAGTGGATAATAATAATAATAATCACTACTCCACCCATGTTGAACTGTAGTAATCAAGATGGATGAGTAAAGAGAGTAACAAGGGATCTACTGGAAATGTCATTCTCAAGGATTTCACAGATTAAAGCCATTTGTGACGCAATGTCTAGGAATCATATGGAACTCATTATGGAGATGAAAGTATGAAACATTTCAGTTAAGGTGCATTGTATAAGACTTAACTTGAAATTTTATTTAGGAGACTAATGATTAGAAAGTGGAGAGAGCCAAAAGATAAATATAAACCAAATGAACCTGTCCCAGATACTTTCAAGACTACTTTAATATCCATCCATCCATTTTCCGTACCTCTTATCCTCACTAGGGTTACTTTATTATTATTTTATTATTTAATTTAAAAGTAATTGAGTAATACTTTTCTTTAACCATATTAGTCACTTATGTGCCCAAAATGTTATCTCTTCAACTTTAAAAGAATTTTGGAGCAACCGGTTTTTGTCTTGTGTCTTAATTAGCCACTGTATTGATAATTTATTGATTAAATGTGTTTCAATATATCTTGAAGGAGAAGAATTCAGTCTTGGAGTGCCAGTAATGTCAGTGGGAAAAGACACAATTAAACATCTGAATCTCAACAGAGTGATAGACCAATTTGCCACCCTTAAAAACAGACAGCATTGGTTGATGCTTCCACCCACCAAGTAGCTGGTGATTGCAGCTGTTAATTTGATTTTGATTATACTGTTATAACTATAACTATAACTCCTCAAAGGGAAATTATTCTCTATAATTTTTAGTTTATTGAAAATATTGGGCCGGCACGGTGAGCCAACTGGTGAGCACATCTGCCTCACAGTTCTGAGGACCCGGGTTCAAATCCGGCCTTGCCTGTGTGGAGTTTGCATGTTCTTGTGCCTGTGTGCGTTTTCTCCGGGTACTCTGGTTTCCTCCCACATCCCAAAAACATGCATGATAGGTTGATTGAAGACTCTTAATTGGCCATAGGTGTGAATGTGAGTGCGAATGCTTGTTTGTTTATATGTGCTCCGCGATTGGGTGGCAGCCTCTTGCCTGGAGTCAGCTGGGATAGGCTCCAGCACATCCGCAACCCTAATGAGGATAAGTGGTACGGAAGATGAATGAATGAAAATAAATAGCTTGTTTGACTTTGTGGCAACACGGTGACTTTTTTGCATACAGTTTTGCATACACTGTAACAATGTGTACATATTTGTTTCTTTTTTTGTGGTACTTAGGCAAATATTCTATTACGTCAAACTGGCTAACGATACAGAAGGAATGCAAATTTCATTAGACTGCGACCAAAACTATTTCGCCTCGAGGAGTGTACTTGATTTGTTTTGTTGTTTTTTAACATATCATATCATTTTGAATGAAAATGATACTTTGGTATACTTTGTGTGTACATTGTGTTTTTTTTTTGTGTCTTTGTGTGTTGGCTGTTAATGACAGCAAAGAGAGCTGTTGGAGCAGCCTGTGAACTCCATGGAGTCATTTCCTCAGCGCCTGGAAAGTAAACAGTCACTTTTTTAGAGAGGAAGTGACTCACTCCTTTTCTCTCACTCTCTCTATCTGTCATTCTCTCTCTCTCTCACACTCTCACTTTCTCTCTGTCTGTCTGTCTTTCTCTCTCTTTCTTTCTCATTGTCTCACTTTCTCTTGTTGACCACATGACACCAAATACCACCTTCCTCCATTTGGGACCACGGTGGTCGTCCATTCCAGACACACTTGACTTTTCCCAGGCTGGAGAGTCACGATCGTAGTCAATTAAAGTGGGGGTGGGGGCTCTAGACTGAGTGTTACGTCATTGAGCTAAATTACTCTAATGTGTCTATTCTATTTATAGTGAAATGCTGCAGGAGATATTGTTTGGTTATGGAGAATACAAAGTGTTGATGATATAAGGGCACTTGCACTTGTTGCTCGAACTGGATTTCCATTTCATTAGATATGCCTGCACAGTATTTTAATGTTGGAGTTGAAAATAACAACCAGGGATAGTTATGATTTTAAGTAAATCCATACATTGATAATATATTAATATTATGTTAATTGATAATATCCATCTATTTTCTGTGGTTGTACTCCTCATTGGGATCAGGGGTGAGCTTGAGTCCAAACTGACTTTGGGCGAGAGGCAGGGTCATCCTGGACTGTTCGCAATGTTCACAGGGCACGTAGCTATAGACAAACAACCATTTTCCCATAATCACATCTATCGACAATTCAGTCCTAAATTAATTGAATGTGCATTTTTTTGGAATGTTGGAGGAAGTTGGAGTACCCGGACAAAACACATACAAGTGTGGGGAGGCTGGAACTGAGATTTGAACCCAGAACCTCAGAACTGAGCCAGACGTGCTATACACCATGCCCATGATTAATATTATTGCAATAATTTATATAATGAAATAAAAAAATTAACAAATTTATCCATCCATCCATCCATCCATTTTCTACCGCTTATCCGGGTCGGGTCGTGGGGGCAGTAACCTTAGCAGGGACGGCCAGACTTCCCTCTCCCCAGCCACTTCATCCAGCTCTTCCGGGGGGATCCGGAGGCGTTCCCAGGCCAGCCGAAGGATGTAGTCTCTCCAGCATGTCCAGGGTCTCCTCCCGGTGGGACATGCCCGGAACACCTCACCAGGGAGGCGTCCGGGAGGCATCCAAATCAGATGCCCCAGCCACCTCATCTGGCTCCTCTTGATGTGGAGGAGCAGCGACTCTACTCTGAGATCCTCCCGGTCACGACCCACAGCTTGTGACCATAGATGAGGGTAGGAACGTAGCTCGACCGGTAAATGGAGAGCTTCGCCTTTCGGCTTAGCTCCTTCTTTACCACAACGGAGCGATACAATTCTGCATCACTGCAGACGCCGCCTGTCGATCTCCCGTTCCATTCTTCCCTCACTTGTGAACAAGACCCCAAGATACTGGAACTCCTCCACTTGGGGCAGGATCTCATCCCCGACCTGGAGAAGGCACGCCACCCTTTTCCGACTGAGGACCATGGTCTCAGATTTGGAGGTGCTGATTCTCATCCCAGCCGCTTCACACTCGGCTGCGAACTGCTCCAGTGAGAGTTGGAGGTCACGGCATCTCTGCAAAAAGCAGAGATGCAATACTGAGGCCACCAAACCGGACCCATCTACGACTCGGATCCGCCTTGAAATTCTGTCCATAAAAGTTATGAACAGAATCGGTGACAAAGGGCAACCTTAGCGGAGTCCAACCCAACGAGTCCGACTTACTGCCGGATATGCGGACCAAACTCTGAGTCCGGTCGTACAGGGACCGAACAGCCCGTATCAGGGGGTTAGGTACCCCATACTCCCGAAGCACCCTCCACAGGACTCCCCGAGAGACACGGTCGAACACCTTCTCCAAGTCCACAAAACACATGTAGACTGGTTTGGCTAACTCCCATGCACCCTCGAGGACCCTGCCGAGGGTGTAGAGCTGGTCCACTGTTCCACGGCGAAGACGAAAGCCACACTGCTCCTCCTGAATCTGAGATTCGACTTCCCGACGGACCCTCCTCTCCAGCACCTCTGAATAGACCTTACCAGGGAAGCTGAGGAGTGTGATCCCCCTGTAGTTGGAACACACCCTCCAGTGCCCCTTCTTAAAAAGGGGGACCACCACCGCAGTCTGCCAATCCAGAGGCACAGTCCCCGATGTCCACGCGATTTTGCAGACACCCAGACATCGAGAGCCTTTAGGAACTCCGGGCGAATCTCATCCATCCCCGGGGCCTTGCCACCGAGGAGCTTTTTAACTACCTCGGTGACCTCAAACCCAGAGATAGGAGAGCCCACCTTCGAAGTATTCTCCCCACCGACTCACAATGTCCCGAGTCGAGGTCAGCAGTATTTATAGTGGGGATGAACGAATTTATTGAAACCCGAATTTGTAATTTACAGCTCCGATTGCAT
This sequence comes from Phycodurus eques, assembly GCF_024500275.1. Lineage (NCBI taxonomy): Eukaryota > Metazoa > Chordata > Actinopteri > Syngnathiformes > Syngnathidae > Phycodurus > Phycodurus eques. The sequence continues at coordinate 3,467,415 of NC_084541.1, forward strand.
ATCCAACGGATTGTGCAAATGTACCTAATGATTTGGCAGTATATTTATTAGGATACATTGAAATCCTAATAAATATCCTAATAAATATACTTTATACTGGTACTGCACTTCAGTTAACACATCCTGTATTCCACATCTACATTTTCTATACAGTTGTATGTCAATGTATTATTCAGTAAACACATTCTTATCCAGAATTATATGTTTATTATAATTATATATTATGGCGGCACGGTGGCCCACTGGTTAGAGCGTCAGCCTGTGTGGAGTTTGCATGTTCTCCCCGTGCCTGCGTGGGTTTTCTCCGGCACTCCGGTTTCCTCCCACATCCCAAAAACATGCATTAATTGGAGACTCTAAAATTGCCCGTAGGCGTGACTGTGAGTGCGAATGGTTGTTTGTTTGTATGTGCCCTGCGATTGGCTGGCAACCAGTTGGCTGGTTGCCAACTGGTTGGCTGCGATTGGCTGGCAACCAGTTGGCTGGCAACCATCCTGCCCGATGACAGCTGGGATAGGCTCCAGCACGCCCGTGACCCTAGTGAGGAGAAGCGGCTCAGAAAATGGATGGATGGATGGATATATATATATATGTATATGTATATAAAACGTTATAAAAACATATTTTTTAACTCAAGTACTGGACATATTACTGTATATGACAAAATGTATAGGTACAGTGCTTTGTCAGTGTTCCAAGAGCCACTGTAAGGATTTTTGAGTGTTGAGCAAACACGCGTGTTGATGTTGTTGGATATGTGATGTACAGGATGCAGTATTAGCCTATTATTATTATGTTGTATTTCCAGAGTTACCCGCGCAGCTGGAATGGAACAAGAGTGAAACGCGGCCTGTGGTGCGTTCAAGGCTTGCACGGGAGGTGGGGAAAAAAGCAGTGGCGCTAACCAACTAGAAAAGCACTTTTAGCTTCACTCCTGCACCGCCTGCCTGGCCTGCTGCCAGCCTTTCTCCACAGAGGGCTGGCTCACTTCTCATCCTCCTCCTCCCTTTCCTTCCCTCCTTCTCCCAGAGCCGCATACGCACTCTCGGGAAGCAACACGCGAAGAAGGAAGATAGGAGGAAGAGCTGGGAGAACTTTTTTGAGGAACTTCCAACCATGCCAAATTTGTCGCTTTTGCGGATGGATCACCAAAGCCCACCCGAGGAGTGATTTTAATCCTTCTCAAGGAGGGGAAAAAACCACAAGGAGCTTCTTGTCGTCAATCGGTGAACAAAGCGGACAGCCTCCGGCTGGTGGTTTCATGTGTCCGGCTGCGTGAAGGGTGGGGGGCACCGGAGGATGCCACGATGCCCTCGCTGATCTGCCGCGTGCTTCTCCTGTGGGTCAGCGTGCACAGGCTGGCGCGGTGCACGGAGCGCTCGTCCACGCGTGAGCGCTTCAAGGTGGTCATCGCGCCGGTCATCTGCAAGCGGATCTGCCAAAACGGTCAGTGCCAGGACCGCTGCGAGCAGGGCAACAACACCACGCTCATAGCGGAGAACGGCCAGGGGGCGGACACGCTCATCGGCCAGGGCTTCAGGGTCGGTGAGTGGACAATCAAGTTTGTATTTGCTGGGCATTGCATGCAAGATATAATTAGGCTGCTGGGATCTACGCTCAGTGGCGCTCTGATGACTTCAGTTTGGATTTGTATGTGCTGTATCTGTTCATAGCACATCGTGGTGTGAAAAAGTTTGAAGCCTGGGTAGAGTAGCACACAATTGTACTCAAGTAAGAGTAGGCCTACTGTTACTTGAGATATGAGTCAAGTAAAAGCAAAAACAAAAACAAAAAGTTCTCCAAATCATGAAAAGAGTAAGACTAAGTAGTTAAAAAAAACATTGCTGAAGTACTCAGTAACTGGTGAGTAATTTCTCATTTATCTTTTAATGAGCACAAACATCAACTAGACAAACATACAAAATAGGAATATGCAAATTCATATATTGCACATGGGTGGAACGTTGGGCGACTTGTTAACACATCAGCCTCACAGTTCTGAGGACCCGGGTTCAATCACCGGCCCCGCCTGTGTGGAGTTTGCATGTTCTCCCCGTGCCTGCGTGGGTTTTCTCTGGGTACTCCGGTTTCCTCCTACATCCCCAAAACATGCATGCTAGGTTAATTGAAGACTCTAAATTGCCCGTAGGTGTGAGTCTGAATGGTTGTTTGTCTATATGTGCCCTAGAATTGGCTGGCGACCAGTTCAGGGTGTACTCCGCCTCTCACCCGAAGTCAGTTGAGATAGGCGCCAGCACACCCACGACCCTAGTGAGGATAAGCGGTTCAGAAAATGGATGGAAATGTTATTTAAGTACTGATTTTTATGTTCCTTTTATTTCAGCGCAGTGTTAATGTTCAAACTCTGAAACATCCGGCAATAATATTGACTATACTTTTTTAAGGAATAGGCCTATGCCTTGTTTTTATGGACCATTTATGGGGCATAGTAGGACATTGTGAGAGCTGTGCAGAAACACCCAAAGACAGCAGTCAGTGACATCACTGCCAACAAAACCAAAGGAATTGACCTTGCCATTCCAATACTTTTGTAGGGGACAATATATACGTGTGTGTGTAAGTGTGTGTGTGTGTGTATGTTCATGCGTGTTTCCGTGTGAGTGTGTGTTTATATATATATATATATATATATTCTTAAATCATTAGTGATATCTATTGTGAGAAATCATTAACATGATCAGTGTCTTCACATGGATGAACAAATGTGTTATTTCAGAGGTGTTTATCAAACTACATAGCAAGACAGCTGTACAGTCGCCCAGTTTTAATGAGACTATTAAGCAGCTGTAGGGGGAAAAAAAAAAAAAAACATTATTATTTTGAGCTTTGGATCTCATGTTGAAATGTGCTGCATTCAGTATTTAATTCCTGGTCGAACATTTTATCAAAAATATGAAATAGCCTGCTCATAATTTAAACATCAGATCAGTGGTTCTCTGATATTTCACGAGCCATAGCTTCCGGGTCCAGAAAATAAGTTTCAATAAATTATGTAGCATCATTTAAAAAAGGTGTGCGCTAATAAAGTCAACAATAAAAAACCAATTACTCCTGTTTACTATAGCTTTGGGCAAATTCAAATCTGTGATGGATTGTGGCATCACATAAATCTGACATTCATGAATGAATCCTTCTTTTTTCTTTTTGCTACAAAAAGAGTATTGCTACAGAAACAAAGTCCTATTTTCTTCAAGAAATACTTTTTTTTTTTTAGAATAAAGGGCATGATATTATAAAGTTGTATTTCTTAAATTCACTTGTTAAAATATGACTTTGTTCCATTGTTAAAGTTAGAATGTAATATCACAATATTACGAATTTTATTTTGCAAAAATATGACATTATTCACGTAACATGACACATTTTCATCTCTGCAAAATATTTATTTGTTCTTGTAAAGAATAATTTTTTTTCTTGAACAAAATACGACTTTATCCCCATAACATTTAAACTTTTTTTCCCTCCAAAAATATGATTTTGTCATCAAAATATTCCAGCTTTTCAGCCTCAAAATAGGCAACCTTTTCATTGCTATGGCATTTTGGGATACACATGATAATTATGTTTAATTGGCATTAAACTGGTTGAGAACCCCTTCAGTAAATACACATGCGCAACCTATCATTTACAATTATAGAGCTGTATCAAGGACAGGTTCAGTCCAAGCCTGCGTCTTTAAAACAAGGTAACTAAAATCTAACTGAGTGTGATACAGTGCAATTCAATACGTGTAAATTCTTGAAGTCAGTTATTGACCTTTTAAAGGCACAATCTTTGATATAGTTCATGAATTGGATCTTTTTTGCAGGTGTATGTAATGTTGTGACTGGTAAATGAAGATTAACTTTAGAAATGCACGTTTTCTTCCATTTACTTTTGAAAGATATCGAGTATTGGTTGTCTAATAATTAACATAAAGTAACATGTCACCATCCAAGTTTAAATAATGTTATTAGTGTGTTGACAAAACCTACTATGGCTCCTTTTATAGACAAATGCTCTTTGTTCGAGAGATTTAATTAAACCAGCACAAAATGGACCTCAAAAGCGCAAGGTGAGTAACATGATAATTACATAACACAATTCATTACCTGCACAATCCAATGACATGCAATACAAGAGCTGTATCAAAAACATTATTACTGAGTCTTGCTACTCTCGGTGGAGATATTGTTACTATTGTTATATTGTTATTGTGTGTGGTTTGCTGTGTTAGTAATTTCGAGTACACCATGCACTATCAGAGCAGTAAGAAACACAGATGCCAATATCTTTCCTTGTCATGTATGGGATCTTTCATATTTCAAAAATCGGCTAAAATATTAAAACTTGATATGTTTGTAACCCACTTAAAGTTGTTGCTACTAGGACTAAAGTAAAATAAATGATGTTCTCTCGTCTTTTAAAACCTACAAAATATCTTCATTTGCCACTTTTGCTGACTAGTGACATCTCCATCCATTTTCCATACTGCTCTATCCTCACATGGGTCGCGGGCGTGCTGGAGTGTGCCTATCCCAGCTATCTTCGGGCGAGAGGCGGGGTACACCCTGAACTGGTTGCCAGCCAATTGCAGGGCACATATAAACAAACAACCATTCGCGCACACATTCACACCTATGGGCAATTTAGAGTGTTCAATCAACCTACCATGCATGTTTTTGGGACGTGGGAGGAAACCGGAGTGCCCGGAGAAAACCCACGCAGGCACAAGGAGAACATGCAAACTCCACATAGGCGGGGCCGGGATTTGAACACCGGTCCTTAGAACGGTGAGGCAGATGTGCTAACCAGTCGACCACCGCCTGACTAGTGACATTTAGACCAAATTGATAAAAAACTATTAGGTGGAGTTCCAGCCACTGCGTCAAGCCTCCCTGGAAAAAAAATTCCCATATCACACTGTAATTACTGAGCCAAGGCTCATTACATGGCACATAAATGCACTCTTAGATCTATACTTTACTCCTAGTGAGTGGAGCAGCGTCTGGTTGGCATGAGTGAGTAAATTTTTCTCTGCTCCATCGCATCAAATGTGGCCAGACATGGAGCCTAGCTGTCTACTTCTACTTGTGCAGCCCACAACTGACTTCAATCCTTATTGAAGAAAAAGGAAGTGACACTCTTCAGTTATCTCAGAATGTTCAGTAGATCAGATAAAGGAACGTAAAAAAAAAAAGGTTGCTGGTGAGGTAGAGCCATAAATAATAAACATGGTCAAAGGTAGCAGATGTTAAACATCACTCACTGTGTTCTTTTATTCCGTCATGGTAATAAAATATAGTATAATATCGCAGTAAAATAAATACAAGTCTGACATAGTGAGTGACAAATGAAATTACCCTGAGAATTTGTATCTATGTCGTCCCTTCTCTCCATCTGTGGAAGTCATTAGGGAGTGAACTTTTTGTTTCCATTACTGTATATACTGCTGAAAATTGACTCCCTTTAAAATAAGCATTGTGTATTCAGATCATCTTACAGAAAGTGAGGGACAATATTTTTTCCCTAGTGAAGTCTCATTTCATTCCGTGTCAAAAGTCAAATTTTTTTATTGTTTTTTTGTTTTCTCCCCTTTATCCCTTGTGTAAATCATGTGCCGACCCGAAAAAGCGTGTGCTTTTTTTAAATCCATAACTATCCATCAAACAACTTGCAGCTACTTTAGCAATTACATGCTCCTTACACTTGGAATATATCAGTCTGTTTTTTTCAGATAAGCTTAAAAACATTTGAATGCATTTGGCATCTAATACAAATGCAGGAGTGTTTTCTGTACAGTGGAACTTCTAAAACCAACCCAATCCATTCCGGGAGGCTGGTTGTATGTTATTTCTTCGTATGTGGATTTAGATTTCCCTCTTACAAAGTTATGTGACTAGAAATAATCTGTTGCGGGGTCACACTGTCACCATCATATAACATAGGAAATGTGTTAGGTAACTTTTTAACATTCATGCACATATAAAAACAAGTTGACCACTGCATGACATGTGATATACAGTGGATATGAAAAGTCTAAACAACCCTGTTCAAATGCCACGTTTTTGTGATATAAATAAATTATATATTTTTTCCCCCCCACCGTTAAAATGGCTTGGAACATCCATCCATCCATCCATTTTCTGAGCCGCTTCGCCTCACTAGGGCCGCGGGCGTGCTGGAGCCTATCCCAGCTGTCATCGGGCAGGAGGCGGGGTACACCCTGAACTGGTTGCCAGCCAATCGCAGGGCACATATAAACAAACAACCATTCGCACTCACATTCACACCTATGGGCAATTTAGAGTCTTCAATCAACCTACTACGCATGTTTTTTTGGGATGTGGGAGGAAACTGGAGTGCCCAGAGAAAACCCACGCAGGTACGGGGAGAAGATGCAAACTCCACACAGGCGGGGCTCCTCCCCTTTATATATATATATATATATATATATATATATAAATATATAATAATGTTATAATATATATAATGTTTTTCACACCTGGATTTGGGGATCATCTGCCATTCCTCCTTGCAGATCCTCTCCAATTCTGTCAGCCTGTCCTCTTCCTGTTGGCCGTTTTGGATATTAGGTCATTGTTGGATACCTGTCAGAAGCAGGGAGCTGTGATTGAATTTCTGGCTTTGAAAGGGGAACCACCACTAAACATCTTGAAAAGGTTGACAAAATGTGTATGGTTTTATGGTTATGTCATTAATGATGACCCATGATGGGGATGTCATCAATGGTGACTCTACACTGTTCTCTGATAACGGTCTCGAGCCAAGCACTATTGCTAGGATTAACCGCTGAAGATGGTCTGCGCATCTGTGCTTGTCACGGAGGTTACTCAAAACAGGCTCTCATTGTTCGCCTTTGATCCTGGACACCCACTTTTTGACTGTGCTGTAGCCTATTGCAACTTCCCCATACAGATTTTGCAACCTTTTGAAAATGTTTAACTATAGTGACAGGTAACTGGCAGGAAGAGGACAGGCCTAAACAAAACTTTTTTTCAAGAAACCTTCAAAACGTATTGAAATAACAAACTTTGAAAATTTCCCAAAAAATGAATTATTAATAAGTAAAATTAAATTGGGCTCATTACCTTTTGATGGCCCCTCGTATATTCATGATCGCACTTTTCCTCTTTGCCGTCACTTGGTACCGTTCTGTGATTGCCTCACACACAAAAAAAAACCCACAAAAAGGCCAAAGAAAAAACTTTAGGTCTTTACATGAGATATGCTGCCGCACAATGGCATTTATTTCTGTGACTTTAGGCTTAAAATAGTACAACCTTGAACTTTTTACCTGGTGTAAAAATAAGTCAACAACGGTTACTAGTAACACATAAAAACAATAAAAGCTGTACTCACCCTTAACTTTGATGGCAAACTTCAGAGCGTACGTTATTTTACTCGATTGGTACTTTAAAGAATGTAAACATTTTTAACTTCCTGAAACATTTGCAGGTTTCATGATGGTGTTTTGATTTCCACTTGCCCGTTTATACAGTATAGTACATGCACAGATTAGAAGAGTGAGGGTTCATCCCTCAGCCACGTTTACCATTAGCTCAACAATTCCTTGATTCTTTTTCCAGAGAACTCTTTGATTTACTAGCCTGTTGTGGCGTTTAACATGCAGACAGGTCTTCCAGATGGGCATTGACACAGCGCTACAGATTCATATATCCCCTCACTGGCTCCTCTCCTCCGATTTGTTTGTGTCACATTTTGGAGCTTCAGTGTCAAATAATTCAGGAGTTACATTTTAAATTGCTGGAATAACTAGTGATTCTTACACATTTGGTCTTGAAATGTGGAAACTGCTCTGCAAAGCATCTGCATCCTGGATTTATCACCCAAAAAAAGGGTGCACAAATGGAACTGAGTTGTATGGCTCTCGTGGCAGCCTCAGGAGCATTTGGCTTCGTACGCCACATGAGATGTGTGTTGTTCTGTACGAGGCCTGGAATGTGTGCGTGAGTGGACGAGTGGAAATTTCTCTCCCCTGTGTTAAATCGGGCACCGCTGTAGCGGCAACAATATGAAGAGTTTTCCATATTTGTGACGTGAACTCAGCCTAACCAAACCTGTTTGAGTGTGTAAATGTGCACAAATACCCACACAGCTACCCACACAGCATGGACAAAGATGATTTGGGCTTATTACCTCCAGGAATGACCAAAAAAAAAAGATTTGGAAGTCTGCCAGCAGATGAATATCACTTCACGACCATGACTTTAAAGGTTCAGTGTTTAGTCCTGCTGTATATACTTAAGTTTTACATACAAATTTACACAACCTCAAAGTGTTTTCCTGTGTTATATGTTTTTTGTCTTATTGTAATTGCATTGTAATTATGTATATAACATGTTTGACATACCGTACATAATCATGTTTCAGTCAGTTGCACATATAGCAGTGATCTTTTTCATATGCAAGGGAAGATGCCTGAGTTCCTTCATATGTTGCGGCTGATGAAACTCACAGTTGGAATGAAAGTGGAAACAAAGTGGTCAGCCAGTGTCATCTCATTGTAAGGCAAGGTCGTGGATAAGGGGATCTCCAACTTCCTCCCACAGTACAACATGTACAGTTAAGCCTAAAATGATTTACAACCTGGCCAGATTATGACTTAAAGTTAATTTGTACATGGTGACTGAGTAACGTTTATCCATCCATCCATTCATCCATCAATCCATCCATCCATCCATCCATCCATCCATCCATCCATTTTCGACTGCTTATCCAAGGTCGGGTCGCAGGGGCAGTAGCTTTAGCAGGGACGCCCAGACTTACCTCTCCGCAGCCACTTCATCCATCTCTTCCGGTGGGATCCCGAGGCGTTCCCAGACCAGCCGAAGGATGTAGTCTCTCCAGCGTGTCCTGGGTCGTCCCCGGGGTCTCCTCCCGGTGGGACGTGCCCGGAACACCTCACCAGGGAGGCTTCCGGGAGGCATCCGAATCAGATGCCCCAGCCACCTCATCTCGATGTGAAGGAGCAGCGGCTCTACTCTGAGATCCTCCCGGATGACCGAGCTTCTCACCCTAAGGGAGAGCCCGGACACCCTGCGGAGGAAACTCATTTCGACCGCTTGTATCCGGTAAATTTTTCTTTCGGTCATGACCCACAGCTCGTGACCATAGGTGAGTGTAGGAACATAGATCGACCGGTAAATTGAGAGCTTCGCCTTTTGGCTTAGCTCCTTCTTTACCGGCTTAGCTCCTTCTTTACCACAGCGGATCGATACAAAGTCCACATCACTGCAGACGCTGCACCGATCCGCCTGTCAATCTCCCATTCCATTCTTCCCTCACTTGTGAACAAGACCCCAAGATACTTGAACTCCTCCACTTGGGGCAGGATCTCATCCCCGACCTGGAGAGGTCACCGCACCCTTTTTTTCCGACTGAGGACCATGGTTTCAGAGGAGTGTGATCCCCCTGTAGTTGGAACACACACTCCGGTCCCCTTTCTTAAAAAGGGGGACCACCACCCCAGTCTGCCAATCCAGAGGCACTGTCCCCGATGTCCACGCGATGTTGCAGAGGCGTGTCAACCAGGACAGCCCTACAACATCCAGAACCTTGCCACCGAGGAGCTTTTTAACCACCTTGGTGACCCGCCCCATCCCCACTATACACAGTGTTGATGGTGCACTGCTTCCCAATCCTGAGATGCCGGATGGTGGACCAGAATTTCCTCAAAGCCGTCCGGAAGTCTTTCTCCATGGCCTCACCGAACTCCTCCCATGCCCGAGTTTTTGCTTCAGCGACCACTAAAGCTGCATTCCGCTTGGCCAGCCGGTACCCATCAGCTTCCTCAGGAGTCCCACAGGCCAAAAAGGCCCGATGGGACTCCTTCTTCAGCTTGACGGCATCCCTCACCGTTGTTGTCTACCAATGGGTTCGGGGATTGCCGCCACGACAGGCACCAACCACCTTACGGACACAGCTCCGGTCGGCCGCCTCAGCAATGGAGGCGCAAAACATGGTCCACTCGGACTCGATGTCCCCCGCCTCCCCCCGAACATGAGCAAAGTTCTGTCGGAGGTGGGAGTTGAAACTCTTTCTGACAGGGGATTCCGCCAGACGTTCCCAGCAGACCCTAACAATACGTTTGGGCCTGCCACGTCGGACCGGCATCTTCCCCCACCGTCGGAGCCAACTCACCACCAGGTGGTGATAAGTTGACAGCTCCGCCCCTCTCTTTACCCGAGTGTCCAAGACATGCGGCCGCAAGTCCGATGACACGACCACAAAGTCGATCAACGAACTGCGACCTAGGGTGTCCTGGTGCCAAGTGCACGTGTGGACACCCTTATGCTTGAACATGGTGTTCGTTATGGACAATCCGTGATGAGCACAGAAGTCCAATAACAGAACACCGCTCGGGTTCTGATCGGGGGGGCCATTCCTCCCAATCACGCCCTTCCAGGTCTCACTGTCATTGCCCACGTGAGCATTGAAGTCCCCCAGCAGAACGATGGAGTCCCCAGCGGGAGCGCTCTCCAGCACCCCCTTCAAGGACTCCAAAAAGGGTGGACTGAACTGATGTTTGGTGCATAGGCACAAACAACAGTCAGGACCCGTCCGTACCCCCACCCGAAGGCAGAGGGAGGCTACCCACCTCGTCTACCGCGGTGAACCCCAACGTACAGGTGCCGAGCCGGGGAGCAATAAGTATACCCACACCTCCTCGGTGCCTCTCACCGTGGGCAACTCCAGAGTGGAAGAGAGTCCAACCCCTCTCGAGAGGACTGGTACCAGAGCCCAAGCTGTGCGTGGAGGCGAGTCCGACTATGTGTAATCGGAACTTCTCAACCTCACACACCAGCTCGGGCTCCTTCCCTGCCAGAGAGGTGACATTCCACGTCCCTAGAGCCAGCTTCTGTAGCCGGGGATTGGATCGCCAAGGTGCCGGCCTTCGGCCACCGCCCTTCGGCCACCGCCCAGCTCGCACTGCACCCGACACCTATGGCCCCTCCCACAGGTGGTGAGCCCATGGGAAGGGGGATGTTACCCTTTCGGGCCCCATGGGTGCATCGCTTTCGAGCCCCACTTCAGGGCCTAGCTCCAGAGGGGGGCCCGGTGACCTGCGTCCGGGCAAGGGACACCTGAATCCATTTATTGTACTCGTCATAGGGGTTTTTGGAGCCGTGCTTTGTCTGGTCCCTCACCAAGGACCTGTTTGCCATGGGTGACCCTGCCAGGGGGATAAAGCTCCAGACAACTTAGCTCCTTGGATCATTGGGACACACAAACCCCTCCACCACGATAAGGGGATGGCTCAAGGAGGGGGAGTAGCGTTTAGTTGAAAATAACAAAAGAAAGTGGCAAAAGACACAATACAGCCTATTATTATTTTATTTTATTATTGTCATTATTTATTATGTCGCTAACTTAGCGATTGCTACATGGCATCTTTCATTACTTTCACTCTAATTACACACTCGGCTATAGCTGTAATAGCTATTGTTAACAGGGCACTCTCACTACTCGTCATTAAAGCACACAGCCGAACAAACGTATAATTCTGTACACACACTATCTTCCACCAACTGCATCGCAAGCTTCGCTCGTTCAGCCACTGTGACGTTACCACCCATGCACGTGAACTGGACCGCTCGAATACCCATAAAACCCAAATTTAATATTTTAACCGTCTATAAAACACTCATGAAAATACTTCAAATAAAAAATTTGTGTGACTTTTTCTCCTGTAGCTTTTTCCTTGAATACAGTTCCTCTGTCTTCGTGAAGATGTTTAGTTGTGTGGGTGTGGTTTTCTAAGAGAGAAGGACAAAAAAGTACAAATAGCCAAGCACACATAACATAGGATCAATATGTAGACTTTACAAAGAAAATCTATTAAAACGATGTTAACCCAGCAACGTTCAAGTCACCAACATAGCAGTTCCGGTTGTCACTCTTATTTTGAAACTCAAAATCATAGCAATTCCGTTTGCTCACTGACGCTAACTAACATGACGACCGCCATTCGACACAAATCATGCAAATTAGACAACATTATCCAAATATGCATGAAATTAGCAAATTTTCAAGGCACTTAAATTATAAAGATTAACATATTTCTTAAACAGTAAATGACTTTGTGGCAATTTGTATTTCTTTTTCTTTTGCTTCTTCTTTGTCTCGTGGCCTGCGCTGGCCCACTGGGGAAATCCCTGCTGTCCCCGTACACCGGTCCGCCCTGGGCCTTTTACCAAAGTCATCTATTAAGGTCTCCAGCCCCTCTCTCATCCAGTATAAAAAAGAATGGATGCCATTATGTCGTGAAACAAACTTTACATGTACGTATGATAACTCTATATTCCATTACTCTGTTCCCAAACCACATATATTCCCAAAGTGTTTTGGCCGGCAGAGAAAGGTTAAAAGAAATATACTCTATTTCCTTGTCGTGGCCTCCACATCAAACGCATGTAAATTGTCATCATGCTCTGCAGGAGCAAAGACACAGGCATCACTATTGATTATATCAGGAATGAAAGAAGGACCACATCTTGTTGTGCTTAGTATACCTGTCAAGTACATTTCGTTGCTCATTATTCAAAGGGTGACGAGGTATAGTCGTTGGGAAGACTTGGCTTGTAGAACACACAATTGGGGGAAAGAACCTCAATGAGACTTGGCGTAGCAATATTGTTGCATGCTATCGTCCACGGAGAGAGACGTTATTTTGTGTTTGGCTGACCAACTATCCAACATTCATTGGCTTGACTTTGTTGGCCTTTGACTATGTCTGCTTTAGTTCCTTTTTCTTCAACGTTGTCATGGACGGTACAAGGAGTTGGACCCAAATGCAGGACTCAGAGGCAAAAGAAAGTTCCCCAAAACACACTGTTTAATAAACTAACTGGGTTCGGTACACCGGGAGGCAGTCAGCGAAGGCAACAGTATCCAAAAACATAAAACTAAAAGACAAGGTCTAGAATCAAAAAGAGTTTAACATAAGTCAGTGACAAGAACAATTAAGTTACAAGGTACAAACTAACCGGCGATGAGACAGAATGAGACACAAGGTTAAACACAAGCACAAGACAAGGTGGAGGGGCAAGACGCACACGCACACACGCTCTCTCTCACACACACACACACACACACACACACACACACACACAACAAACACACGCGCGACAGATGTTTGCCTTACAGTTACTGTATGTCTCACAGTCTCTCCGTGCTTGTGTGGGATTTCTCTGGGTACTCCCACTTCCTCCCACATTCCAAAAACATGCATGTTCGTTTCATTGAAGACTCTAAATTGGCCAGAGGTGAGAGTGTGAATAGTATTTGTCTTCATGTGCCCTGTGACTGGATGGCAACCAGACCGGGGTGGTAATGTATGTCTCTTCTCGCCCAAATTAAGCTGAGATAGGCCCCAGCTCACCTGCGACCCAAGTGAGAATAAGTGCTATAGTAAATGAATGGACACCCCAAAATTATAGGGGGAGCAATATAACCTTGATAATTGATAGCTTGGATGCTTTCATGTAATAAAACAATGACTTTAAAGACTTAATCCAATAAGTTTTATTTATTTATTTATTTTTTTACATTTGCCTCTCATTTATCTATTTGAACAGGAGTTGTATTTTTGTCATCAATTGCAAATCTCTATCTATTTTGGATGGGCATAATCTTAAAAGTTACAAAAAAAATCATTGATTGAAGCACATTCACTGCCATTGACGGCTTTAGAAGTCAAATATCCATGTTAACTGGGAAGGCTGGCAGTGAATGAGTTAAGTGATGGTTAATTTTTCCCATAGCCAATCAAGTGAATTTAATCAACCTGCTTTTTTATCAAGAGTTTTCCCAAATGTTTACATTAGCTCAGAGTCATCCAACCCATCAGCCTCACTGGTAGCAGCAGTTGCCTTTCTCTCACTTTTTTTTCTCCCCTCTACAATCTCTTATAGTGTGCGGATGTTGACCTGTTAGGTCGCAGTCGATGCTGGTCTTGCTGAAAGTGGACCTCCTCATCATTAGCAGATAGGGCTATTCTTGGAGTTCCCATGTGGTTCTCTATTTCGAGTGAATGACAGTAGTAGCCTGTGGTTTGTTTTGCCGTCCCCCCCAGCACAGGTCAGAGGTCCATGGGAGTTTGAAAACAAAGTTCTGTTAAATACAGTCGGTTTTGCTCTCTGTCTATTTAGAAATAGTTTATTTTACCTTGAAGCCACCCAACACACTCTCTGCCCCCTCATTTGGTTTGGAAAAGGCACTCACACAATCTCATGGCGAAGTAAATACGTTTTTGGCGGGAGGCGCACACACATTCATGAAGTGCTTTTTTTGTTTTGATGCGGCCTGCATTTTATGCCACGTGTACCTGCAGGATTGTCATCAAGAATCTTTTCATAATATTGTTTTTACTGCCTCTTTGCCTTTCCACTCATGAACTAACACAAAATTTCCTTGATCAACCACAGATTTAAAGATTACCTATTTTTTTTCTTTGTTTTAAAATGCACATTGAGTTACCTTGTGTATGAAATGCGTTATACAAATAAATTTGCTTTGCTAATCATTTGTTATTGTTTTTAAATTAATTTAAGAGAGCAGACTTCAATGGTTTGGACACGTCCAGAGGAGAAATAGTGAGTATATTGGTAGAAGGATGATGAAAATGGAGCTGCCAGGCAAGAGAGCTAGAGGAAGACCAAAGAGAAGGTTGATGGATGTCGTGAGGGAAGACATGATGGCAGTTGGTGTTCGAGAGGAGGATGCAGGAGATAGGCTTACATGGAAAAAGATGACGCGCTGTGGTGACCCCTAACGGGACAAGCCGAAAGGAGAAGAAGAAGATTATTGTTAAATTGTAGGGGATTTATTTATATATTTGTAAGCATTTGAACTGCAACAAGGGATTCTACTACATGGATGTTTTTTAATATTAATTTTTGTTTTTGACAGAAGAGGGAGCAGTATTGCATCTCTGCTTTTTGCTGATAATGTGGTTCTGTTGGCTTCATCAAGCCATGACCTCCAACTCTCACTGGAGCAGTTCGTAGCCGAGTGTGAAGCGGCTGGGATGAGAATCAGCACCTCCAAATCTGAGACCATGGTCCTCAGTCGGAAAAAAAGGGTGGCGTGCCCTCTCCAGGTCGGGGATGAGATCCTGCCCAAGTGGAGGAGTTCAAGTATCTTGCGGTCTTGCTCACCAGTGAGGGAAGAATGGAAGGAGAGATCCACAGGCGGATCGGTGCAGCGTTTGCAGTGATGCAGACTTTATATCGGTCCGTTGTGGTAAAGAAGGAGGTAAACCGAAAGGCAAAGCTCTCAATTTACCGGTCGATCTATGTTCCTACACTCACCTATGGTCACGAGCTGTGGGTCATGACCGAAAGAAAAAGATACCGGATACAAGCGGCCGAAATGAGTTTGCTCCGCAGGGTGTCTGGGCTCTCCCTTAGAGATAAGGTGAGAAGCTCGGTCATCCGGGAGGATCTCAGAGTAGAGCCGCTGCTCCTCCACATCGAGAGGAGCCAGATGAGGTGGCTGGGGCATCTGATTCGGATGCCTCCCGGACGCCTGCCTCGTGAGGTGTTCAGGGCACATCCCACCGGGAGGAGACCCCGGGGACGACCCAGGACACGCTGGAGAGACTATGTCTTTCGGCTGGCCTGGGAATGCCTCGGGATCCCCCTGGAAGGGCTGGATGAAGTGGCTGGGGAGAGGGAAGTCTGGGCATCCCTGGCTAAAGCTACTGCCCCCACGACCCGACCTCAGATAAGCCGTAGAAAATGGATGGATGGATGGGTATTGGTGACTAAACTTACTTTAATTAAAAAGTAAAAATATAATTTGTGACATTGAAAATGATTGGCCTATTTAAAGCTATTTGCGTTACTATATAATGTATGTCCAAGCTAAATTACACAGATAAAAATATTCATCCTGACTTTTCATCACTATCACAGGTGACTGTTCAATGATGACTCAGACCAGGTTGATTTACTACCTTGATAGTCTTTAAGGATTGACAATTAAATGATCGACTGAATTCAGTTGACTTTGTGGAACTGAATATTGTGACATCTTGACTTTGAGGCAAAATGTAGTGCACCATATGCAGATTCAGTCTCAACTATTTTTTTTCACTAAAAAAGAACAAGATGGCGGCAGTTATGGGCTACATACATGAAAGGTTTGTTGTTAATCCATCCATTTTCTATATCACTTGTTCAGGATCGCAGGAGGCTGGATCCTATCCCAGCTAATTTTGGGCAAAGTTCAGACTTCAGCCTGGGCTGGTCTCATCAATCAATTTCAGAGTACATATAGAGACAGACAACCATTCACACACACGTTCACATTGAGTTCGAAACTGAACCCATGCTGCCTGTACTGTAGGCATGCGAGTGTACCACTATACCATCAGAGACCAAACTTTGTTGTCCATCTGACAATACATTGATTGAATCATTACATTCACTGATATACAGGGAGACCACCCCTGTGAGTCGTTTTAAAATCAAATCCCTCCTTGTCATCACTTTCTGCAAAAAGAAACTGAAAACAGCCAGTAAGTTGCATGAGGTATGGAGCACTGCAGTAAAATAATGTTTGGAAAACAAAGCAGCAATTAGGGTTGTTTTTTGGGAATGTCACAAGGGAACAGTGTGCATGTTTGTACGAGCATGTGCGCCCGAGTGTGCTTGGTGTTCAAATGCTGTTTACCGACCTGCATCTCAAACAAACAGCCTTCTTTACCATCTTTAACACTCTCCTCCCATTTGCCCGGCCAGGGGGAGAATGGGAGCAGTTATTTAAAGCCGCTTGTAGGTATGCGAGTGCCTGGGACTGCCGCCATCGCGCGGGACCCTGTAGCTGTAGCGATTAGCCAGGGTAAACAGAATAACACGGCTTTTGCCAGAGCTACCCCCATGGTCTTGGACTGTGCTGCATTCAGAAGCCTTAAAGCTGACACACTCACCATTACTGACTATTATCCTATTGATTAGCATCTCTGCAGAGCATGATCAGCATTACCTGTTTGACACTCTGTACTTAAGTAGTAGTGTAAAGTACAGTTAAAATACCGGTATCTGTTTTGAAATGATTAGGCTAAAAGTAAGAAGTTGTCAGAAAAATAAATACTTCAGTAAAATACAGAAAGTACTTCCCAGCAAAACCATGTTTCTATAACATATGAAGAGCACATTTAAATATGGATTATTACAGAGTAACAGGTACAGGTAACCAATATGTTCGAAACACCTCTCAGTATGATGCAGTTCAATGGCAAACTACAGTAATTTGTGTATGTTTGTGCCTGCTAAGTGCTGCTGGTGACAGTGGTCCACTCTGGAAAAGGGTGAGTGTTTGGATAACGTAAGCTGAGGTCACCCAAAGTTTCTGGTAGCTGATGGATCCCAGAGAGGCCTGTGGTGGAAGCGGGGATGTGCACACAATTTAGTGTATTTAAAAGGTAGTGATTATGTCATTTACTGCCAATGTCTGACTTAGCCATACCAGTCTGACCTACTCCAAGAGGCAGGCTGATTGGTTTCATGCCTTTGAGCAGATTGTAAAATGAATGATCATGATCTACAATGGTGCCTTGAGATATGTGTTCATTTTAGTCCACGACCACACTTGTCACTCAAAACACTCACACTGTGTCTCAAATCATCTTTGCCCTTTGAAATGAATGGAAATGCAATAATCCATTGCAGATGTCTCGGGTTTGAATCCCTTCTGTGTGGAGTTTCAGATTCTCCCAGTTTAGATTTCGTCCCACAATTCCAAAAACATGCATGTTAAGTTAATTGGAGAAAATGTATAAATGGATAGATTGATGAAGAAACTAATGGGTATAGTCCCCTTGAACAATATAGTTTTGTCTTTCTGCTTATATGCACCCAGTCATCGAAAAGTATGTAATTTGTGTAAGTGTGTGTGGAAAAGTGTGTAACCAGTTCCAGCAAAGCCATTCAGTGATAAAACAGACTGAGTACAGAGAGCAGCAGCAAGTGGCTGTAAACCAACTAAATACTGTAGATGGATAAGATGATAACAGTTTTTTCCCACGTAAAAGTGATAGTTTGACTCCTCTGGACAGAGGCTTCGGGCTTTATGAGAGGATAGATAGGAGCAGTTGCATTGCTTTCCAATAAAGACCGTTAGCTTAGCCTAGCATTAAGACTGCAAACAGAAACAGTCAATCCCCCGTTGAGCACTTTTAAAGCTCATTAATGCTATATCTGTTCTATTTCATTCATGCAGGGGTTGTGTGCCAAGCTATTTCCTCCGAAGGGACAGCCGCAGTGCATTGTGCACTGTGTGTATGTGTGCCTGTTGTGTGTACAAAAATAGACAGCTGTTTTCTACTGTCACACTTTGACCATAACAGTTTAGACAAGTGGTATCAGGGTCATGTTTTGCCAGGTTTGTATGTAACCACTAGCCTACCGTGCTGTCATAACATTCAACCTCTAAAACACATATTTGTGTTCAGGAATGCAAGTAAAACATTTGACATCCTAATAAAGATAAATGATAATGTTGTGATTTACTTTTTTTCCAGGTTTGCTTTGGTAAAACAGTGCATTTATAAAATTCCTGGATAATAATTATATTTTAGCATCAAAAATATAATTTTGGTTAAAGGGCAGCACAGCCTGGTATTGGTTAACACGTTTGCCTCACAGTCTAGAGGTTCTGGGTTCGATTAATAGCTCACACTCTACTGTGTGGAGTTTGCATGTTCTCCCTGTGTTTGCGTTTTTTTTTTTTTCCAGGTTCTCTGTCCTCCTCCCACATTCCAAAAACGTGCATGTTAGTTTCATTAAAGACACCATTTTTTTTTTTTTTTTTTTTTTAATAAATGTGAATGTGAATGTGCCATGAATGCTTGTTTGTCTATACTGTATGTGCCATGCAATTGGCCGGCGACCAGTGTAGGGTGTACCCTGCCTCTCGGGCAGTCAGCTGGCCCACCCGCAACCATAAGACCTGCACACCAAGCACCGTGGCTGAAAGCAACTAAGTGGATCATCACAAAAAAAACTCTTCACCGCACACCAAACGATTGAGTACCATTTATCGATCAACGGGCTGCAAAAGAAAAACTATATTCCTATATATTGTCTTTTGAGTTTCTATATTAGACTGTATTTATTTTTTTATTTTTTTTAAATGCGCGAGAATAAGTGAGTGTATATATTTCGAGAGGCTGTTGGCAAAGATCAATCACTGATCATTGAGTGAACCTGTTCATTTCAGTGACAGAGACTCCACATTTCGCTTTTTAGCCACAAGCACATATAAAGTTATAAATATAGTTACTGGTAAGTATTTTTGTAAAACCAAATATACAGTACATAGTGGGTATACTGTACGTTTTGGTGGTCACGGTAGCTTGGTCTCTGAAAATCTAAAACTTATTTTTTTGTGTGTGAAAGCTTGATTGGCTGTTACATCTGTAATGTTGCGCTGATGTGCACCAGCGATTAAAATGTTTAATTGCAGTGGCCCACCGTCGCCCACTCATGAAAACTAGTTGCTGAACCCCGCAGACTTTGAGAAAGTACTCCTAATATTAACTCGTTAGCTATATGAACGGCACCTGTCTCAACTTATTGCTTATATAAAGACCACAGAATCAATCAATCAGACACCAAACTCTCCTTCATGGTGTAGTGTATATTGGCGTTTGGATAAAACGTAATTTATTTAAGAAATAAATTCATCGAAGCAGCGTTGCTTCCGGTTTAGCGTGATTTGACGCTTAACATTATAAATCAAGCTATTTTGTCTCATATAGGGCACCACGTCACTTTTTATATGTATCAAAGTTAGGGAAAGCGACGAGAAACCTTTTTATCAGTCTCATGGTCTAAAGGTTGCTACATATAGAACACCGTGTTGCTGGAATAAAGTTGAAAACGTGAGCATTTAATGAATTCATAGAGAGAGAGAGGGCAAAGTTGGGATTTTGTGTGAAGCGAGTAATTTCTCAGAAATTATTAGGCACTAATATTGTACATCCTAGCAACACTTATTGTGTGGTACTCACAACCGTAGGTCAGCTGGTCGGTGGGAATTGTCTTTCTCCGGACATCTCTTTAGGAAACCGAAGCAGGTTTAGTTGTAGAAAAATGTGGAGAAAAATAAAACAAAAACAAAAGAAGAAGAAGAAAGAAGAAGAAGAAGAAGAAGAAAGAAGAAGAAGAAAGTTGCTGTCCCCTCGGGGTGCACTCGTACCTTTCCTGCCGGTTGATCTTGTGGTGAGCCCAGCTCTTGTTCCCCGCTGTGTGCGTGACCGGTACGGGATGCAGGTAGTTACTTGCTGAGCCTCCGCCGACTGGTCATGGCTAGGAAAAAAACGATTGAAACTGTACGACCAGTTTTGTCGATTGAAAACGCCGCTGGCTAAGTTGAGGTGGGCGTTCGCGCACGTGGTGACGCCGGAGGACAAAAGAAAAAGGAAGGGGGAGGGCATGCTTGTCGAGTCGCGCCGAGGAAGAAACAAGAGAGCCAGACACGAAAGAGGCAAGACATGAAAGCGAGAGCTAGAAGAGGCGCGAGTCAGAGGTTAAATACCCAGAAGGCGTGTCCCAGACGACGGAGGACCGGACAAGACCACGCCCATCGACTCGAATTAAGTCTACAAACTTTGCCATAAAAGTGGCAAAGTTCTCCCACTCCCACCTTTGTACTCTTTACTCATAGATCAAGCATATAGAATGATTGTTTAAATTTTAGTCTTGGCAAATCAACTGTTTATGGTTCAATCACATTTCATGCTATTTGGGGCTTCAAATCAGGACAAACAGTTATCAAAGTAACTACTGGACCTTAACCTGCTAATTAGGTTAAGGTCCAGTAGGCGTCTTCTAGTGGTCGTCTTGCACAGTAGGGCCACTTGGAAGAAAGCAGCTTATCAAGTTGTGGGGGAGTCACTGTGACACTTCAGGTTGCGGGGAGCATGTCCGCTACAATGGGCAAAACCAAAAACTGTCAAAGGACATCAGGGACAAGATTGTACACCTGCACAATGCTGGAATGGCCTACAAGACCATCGGCAAAAAGCTGTGTGAGAAGGAGACAACTGTTGCTGCAATAATTAGAAAATAGAATAAACATAAAATGACTGTCAATCTCCCTCGGTCTGGGGCTCCTCGCAAGATTTCACCGCGTTGGGTATCAGTGAACATGAAAGAGGTTAGGCATCAGCCCAGAACTACACGGGAGGAGCTTGTTAAAGCTCTTACGGCAGCTGGGACCAAACCCACCCAAAAAACAACAACATTGATAACACACTAAGCCGTAATGGATTAAAATACTGCAGCGCCTGTCAGGTACCTCTACTCAACAAGGCACATCTACAAGCCCGTCCGAAGTTTGCCAATGAACACCTGAATGATTCAGAGAATCATTGGGACAAGATTGTGTGGTCAGATGAGACCAAATCGAGCTGTTTGGAATCAATTTGACTCCCCGTGTATGGAGGAAAAAGATTTCAGAGTATGACCCCAAGGAACACCATCCCCACTGTCAAGCATGGAGGTGGAAGCATTATGCTTTGGGGGTGTTTCTCTGCAAAGAGGACAGGTAAACTTCACGGCATCGAGGGAAAGATTGATGGAGCCTTGTACCGTGAAAGCTTAGGTGACAACCTCCTTCTCTCAGTCAGGAAATTTTAAATGGGTCATGGATGGGGCTACCCAGCACAACAATGTCCCAAAGCACACAGCTAAGGCAATGAAACAGTGGCTAAGAAGAAGCACATTTAGGTCATGGAGTGGCCTCTCCAGACCTAAAGCCCATAGAAAATCGCTGGAAGGAGCTGAAGCTTCGAGGTGCCAAGGCACAGCCCCAGAACATTCAGGATTTGGAGTGCATCTGCAAAGAGTAGTGGTCCAGAATTCCTCCCGAGATGTGTGCAAACCTGGTGATCAACAACAAGAAACGTCTGACCTCTGTACTTGCCAACAAGGGGTTCTCCACCAAGTACTCTGTAATATTTTGATAGGGGGTCAAATACTTATTTCCCTCAATGAATTGAAAAATAATTTTAATATTTTGTTTTACAGTCCCCTCCAAAACTATTGGAATGTTAAGGTCAATCCCTTTGTTTTTGTTGTAGACTGAAGACATTTGAGTTTTCATTATTCATTATTATTTCATTATTGTGGTAGTAGTTTGGAGTGTTCTACAACTGCACTGCCACATATTATTTATGTCTAATAATTTGACTCTATTATGTCACTACTGTAATCAAGGTAACCACAGTATTGGAAACACTTACAGTACAGTACAAACTAATGCCAGTAGTAAACATGAATATTAGATTAATAGATATAAAACTTAATGTTCCTGTTTTGTATGAGACATACTGTATATGATTTTCTAGGTTTTCTTTTTGATATTCTGTCTCTTGCTATTAAAATACACCTACCATTCAAATTATAGACCGTTCATATATTTGTCAATGGGTAAACTTAAAAAATCAGTGAGGGATCAAATAATTATTTCCTCCACTGTATTAGGAAATGATTCTTAACGTTGGATTTACTGTGTGATGCTTTACTGTAAATACTGCTGTGTGTTTTAGTCAGCATGTGTGCAGTGCGTCGGAGTTACAGGCCAACAATACGAAAATGACACCAGTGGAAACATGCACAATTCTAACTCAGAGACAAAATGTGCATGTGTGTGTGTGTGCTGCCATGAGCAAAAAGTGTGCCATGTAGCCCCAGAAAGAGAAAGAGTGTCTATATTTAATCTCTGTGTGGGTTGGTTGGTTCAGAAAGGCCCGTGAATCACAGAGAAAGTGACTCAACCGGCGTCATGATTATTTTACAGTCTGATTCCTTTGATTGTGGGCGTGGTTAATGGTTGTTTGTGGCACAGTCGGTGTCCAGAGGACACATCAGGTCTTTGCATGTGTGTGCACTTGTGTTTGTGTGTCCATCTGTTTGCTGCAGTCTGCTGTATGGGCAAGTTTTTTTTTACTCTCTGTTTTTGTGGTGTGTAATTTGTTGTTTTTGTGTGGGAAGGGTGCGGCTGTGGCTGGAGCGACGCTATTGGGGAGGGTGGAGCTTTGCGTTATGATGCTGCGTCATCTATGGACACCATCGAGTGGGTAGTCGCATCACAGGGCACTCTCAGGGCAAACCTCTCTTTCTACCTTTCTTTCTTTCTATCTGTTTTCATTGTTCGTTCCTGACTCCTTTTTTAATACTTCTGGACTATTTTTCTCTCTTTCCCTTTCTCTCTTCCTTTCCTCCCACCCTGTCTCTATCCTCTTTCTCATTCTACCTTTCTTCCCTTCCTCCATTTGTCTCCTTGATCCCTTCATTTTTTTGTTCTTCGGTCCCTGTCTTTTACTCCCACCCTCCTTTTCAATAGTCCATTCTGTCTTTGCATTCTTGCTCTATCACTTTCTTTGTCTTCTCTGTCTTCTCTCTTGTCCCTTCCCCCGCACGTTCTGTCCTTTATTTTTTCTTTTAGTGTTCATCTCCTTTATTTTTCTGCATTTCCTACCGTCCTCTATATCTGTTCTTTCTTTTATTTCTTTTTTACTCTCGCGCCATTTACTTCATTTTCCACACTCTTTCTTCCATTTCTTTTTCTCATTCTTTCCAGTCTTTTTCCAGTCATCCCTTCCTTTCTTCCAGCAGCGAACACTCCCCATCCATTTGCATTATTTTTTTTATGTACCAATTCTCAAATTCATTTCCATGGACATATTTGGTTTCTGTTTTATGTCTGTGGAATGTGAATGTGCTTTTTTTTTTTTTAAATAGAAGAGACAGGTCATCACAAGCTCTAAAAATCACATTATTTTCTTTCTTACATTTCTCCTTATTCTATTCCCTCACTCCACCACATGCTCGATACGTCATTTTCCAATGACTCTTTATCTCTCCACCATATCCTGCTGTGGAGCCATTCCCTTTTCTGATGTAACATTCAAAAAGAGTCTTCCCCATATACATGTCCTAAAACACATGAGAAAAACCTCTTCTGTGAGGTCAGTGAAAATTCTACATTTCCTCTCTGCCAGAGCATGACAATACTTTTAATGGCTTAACTGAAACCACATGTACACCAACGACATAGACCTAACGAAGGTGGAGAAGGGCGAGATGCAACCGCAATTTTGTAATCTGTTTCCATTGTCAAGGTTGTGTGGAAAATGATATAATTGCTGTATTGTCCCGATCACGCCATCCAGACAGCCCTCGTCCCGCCTCCTCCAGTTCATACAATCCACCATCACATAGCTCAAAGGAATATTTGATTTTTAATTACACCCCTTCTCAGGAATGTGTTGGATCCATAAAGACAAAGGCGTGGTACATGCACAGGACGCCTGTCTCCCACACTAAAAGAAGTAAACTGATGAGTTAATGAGCATGGGAGCATCATAAATTCTGTGCTGATGAAGGGGAAGTCCTCTGTAGATGTGAGCAACTTTAGTAATTTGTTGTGAGCAGGCCATGTGTATGCGGCCAACACCCTTCATTTCATTGGCAGGCAAACCTATTTAACGAGAAAAAAAAATAAGTCACCAGAAAGCGTTGGATCCTTTATCAGCACTAACTGAAGAGAGGAGTCACTTGATAACATGTAAATCATAAAGGATTATAACTCCTAAATGCTTTCAGTCCTGCAGCCTCAAAGAACAATAAGACGAAAATCCAATTAGCAGTGTAATACAGACAAGATGTGTAACTTGGAAACTTCTTTGCTTCATAAAGTTGCTGACAGTAAACTGGGTTTTATTGATTTACAGGACTGAAACCACAAGTGGTTGCTTCAGTAGAAATGGACTGAACAGCTTTGGTGGAAAGGAGTATAATGGCAAATAGTTACTCCTGCAGACATCTTTCTAACTTTATTTCTTCTATCCATCCATCCATTATCTGAGCCGCTTATCCTCAAGGGTCACGGGAGCCCTGGAGCCTATCCCCGCACTCACATTCACACCTACGGGCAATTTAGAGTCTTTAATCAACCTACCATGCATGGTTTTGGGATGTGAAAGGAAAGCGGAGTGCCCGGAGAAAACCCACGCAGGCACAGGGAGAACATGCAAACTCCACATAGGCGAGGCCAGGATTGAACCCTGGTCCTCAGAACTGTGAGGCAGACGCTCTAACCAGTCGTCCACCGTGCCACCTTATTTCTTCTAATAGTCTAATATTAGTTCTAATAGTCTACTAACCAAAATAAAGTGGATATAAAAAGTCTACACACCCCTGTTCAAATGTGTAAATGTGTAAATACGAGATTAAAATCATTTCAAAAGCTTTTCCACCATTGATGTGACCCATAACCACCAGAACTCAAGTTTTCATGTAATATTTTGAATTCTTAAATATGGTGAATGTACAAGTGTGTACAAACTCTTATAACAGGGATGAGGCCATTTAAAGTGATTAACCCCAAATAGATTCCAGTTGTTCTTGTAGTCTTTCTATCAGAAACCTGTAGGTTTTGTGCCAACACTGACTGCTATTTGGAACTGTCCTTGCAACTTGACTGAGGCCTCACTTCCAGCTATAAAAAAACATTCCCAAATGGTGATGCCGCCACCACCCTGCTTCATTGTGGGTATGCTTTTCTTTTGGTGATGAACAGAGTTGTCTTTGTGCCAAACATATATTTGAAAATTATGGCCAAAAAGTTTCACTTTGGATTCATTACCCTCTAACATATTTTAGCTATTGGGAGATTTTGTTATGGTTCTTTTTTTTTTGTACGGGTTGTTGTACGGGTTGTAGGTTACTTTAATGGTGGACAAAAAATGAAACGATATATCTTAGGCTCATATTTCTACCCCACAAAAACCTGGCATTTGAACAGGGGTGTGTAAACTTTTTATATCCTACAAGCTCTTAGTAGTATTCTGAGCAGTTCTACACCCCGACAAACATATACACAATAACACAAGCTGTAATTATTTAAAATAGAATAATTTACAGCTTCTAAACAAATGTTTCTTGGGGGGATTTTTCTTTTCTTCTGGGACGTCAATGACGCTTTTCTCCTGATAGTTCAGCTTCCTCCCACATTCCGAAAGCATGCATGATACGTTCATTGAAGACTCTAAATTGTCCATAGCTGTGACTTGTTGTCTGGGTGGGTGTAGCTCGGCTCTTGCCCCAAAGTCAGCTGAGGTAGGCTCCAGCTCATCCGTGACCCTGAATAGGATAAGCAGTAGAAAATGGAAATAGTCCCATTTCCTTGAAGGTCCTACCCCCAGACTTGAGTCATACAACCCTGAACTGCTCGATAACCTCTCCATTCCCCCCCCCCCGTTGAGTTTCATTAATGTGGCATTGGTGCTGACTGTGCTACCTCAGAACCCTCACTCTGTTCTGGTCTTTTTATCAGTCAGACTGGGCCTCAGGCTCCACTTTTCCTGAGTCCAGTCTCTGTGGCTTTGTGTGGGATCATGTGACATTGTGTAACATTTGGGAAAAAGAGAGGCTCTTTGGCTTGCACGTCTATGTCTGTTTTCGTAATCTTCCTCCCCCACGTCTTTCCCAGTTCCCAACTCAGATGAAAAGTGTAGCTGCAACCCGATTGTGTGTTATGTCAGAGGATGTCTGGTAAAGATGACTCTTAAGTGTATGTTGCTCACCAACTTCCTGCCATTCCCTAGCTCATTCATGCTGCATGTCACTGCCTGCATGGAGGTTACGCATTGTCACCTTGCGTTAGCAAGGCTGCTTGTCAAACATCTTGTGCTGTTGCATTTTTATTTGAAAATATTTGATAGCCTACATACCAGGAACATTACAGTATTCTCTCATGGTGTCTAATTTGCTTGTTTTGAATAACACTTTCTCTTCCAACATCAATGTTGTAAATCTTTGGGATTTATTATGAAACTTCACAACTGAAAATAATTATATCAAGCAAGCTCCTCATCATGCCACACGTTTGGGTGGTCACTTGGGAGCTGTTTCAATGTGTGTGTATGTGAGTGTGAATTGACACGAATGGATGTTTAAATTATGTCAGGATTATGTTTTATGTAAATGTACAAATACATGTTTATATTATTTTTGTGTGTGAATGGGCAGGCCAATTACAATATTTTCCTCGTGTGGAATTGACAGACAGATACACAATATGACAGTGGGTGCCAAATTAACAGGAGTGGTATTTTCAATCTTGATTTGTTCATTCATTTTGTGATACCATACAATGCCAATACGAAATGGTAGTATCCTGTTCAATATTACTGTAAAAATCCATTGAAACACCTTGTCGCTAATAAAAACCTAGTACTTTATTCAGTTGCATAAATAAGTGTAAATTCATTTCACAACTCGATCACTGCTCTGTATTAAGTATAATAATTTTGGAGTAATATTAAGTTTCCTCACAATGAAAATGACCACCATGCCAGCTCACTGTTTCATTGAGAGCCTTTCGGATTTGTTGCCTTTTGTCTTTCTCGTTGTGAGGATGTCCCTGCTGTGTTTAAAGTGATCCAGGCCCGTAATTACGCCAAGGTCCAGACTTGTTGGCAGTGCGCCCCTAAATGTTTCCATGTGGATGCTTTCCTCTTTGTCTTTTTGTTTTTTAAATGCAATTTGTTACCAGTAAAAAGAAAACACTAGTTAGTACACGTGTAGTGGTGAGTAGATATGAAACTGAAACTGCCAGAGGCTCTACCCTGTTTCTCCTTTTCCTGCAGAGGCCCCCAAACAACAGGATAAAATGGATAGGTACAAAATGGCCAAGGAATGGACCTCTCTTTCTCATACATGCTGGAGATTGGGATAGTTTCCCACATTAAGGCAGTTAAACACATTAATTACATCACCTGGTTTCCCTGCCAAGAGTCTGCTTCTGATTGGCTGGAGAGACCTGCTAGAAAATTATGACATTTTTTGTTAAGTTATTTTCACTCATTTATGAACTTTTAGGTACTCATAGATCATTTTACACTTGAAACTATGTGAGACCAGGATGCACATGTCTGGAAACAAAGAGTCCCAGCCCTGGAACAATGAGTCCCTGCAATTTATCATCATGGAATACAGATACAGTAATCCTACAGTATATCACGGTTCTTGCTTTGCTGTCCCGCTATATTGCAGATTTGTATTGCAGCTGTTACTCTATTTTTTATACTGCACAATATTTTTGTTATCCATTGCTCTCTCTCGCTCTCAATATATGATATGAGTTTAGTTTTTTAATAAAACTTTTTTAGGATGTTATATTTTCACAAAAACTATCAAGACAAATGACAGTATTGTTGATGTTTTTTATGCCACTGATATTAGAGCAACCAGTTCAGGGTGTATCCCGCCTCCTGCCCGATGACAGCACGCCCGCGACCCTAGTGAGGAGAAGCGGCTCAGAAAATGGATGGATGGATGGATGAATATTTTGACATTGTAATGTAGTACAGTAAATAAAACATCTTAGATAAATACAAATATAAATACACAGCCAATCAGAGGGGGGTCCCGTCCTGCCCTTCACTATCTCTGATTGGTTAAGAGACCAGAAGGTGCTTTCAAGTCACATTTCTTCCTCAAATGGCTGGGTGTACAGGTGGACCCGCTCTCTCTCTCTTTTTTTTAGCAGCACCATTCAGAAGTTAGGGCGCATATGGGGCAAATTAGTCGCAATCTAGAGCTCTGTCTTGTCAAATAAAAAAATCATATGCTGGATTTCCAGCACCACGTCGGAATATTTTAATCCATAACTTTGCGTCCTCCATATATATGTAAGGCCAGCAAAGAAGGCCTTATGTACCGTACTCCTTCTGATCTGATGAAGTCACACCTTATAGTGTTGATATACTGTATGTAATATTGTGTTCTCTTTCTGTGTTTTCACAGTTGTGTGTCCCCTCACGTGCATGAATGGCGGCGTGTGCAGCTCCAGGAAACACTGCCTATGCCCGCTGGGCTTCACAGGCCGACTGTGCCAGTTTCCTCTGCGGCTCACTCAGCGAGTTCAGGCGGCACGAGGCAACAAGCAGCCCATCTATCCCATGTCCTTAAAGCCCGACAGCCAGAAGCTGGTGGAGCAAGCGGGCATGGGACGCACCCAGTTGACTCAGTCGCACTCTGTTTTCTCCATACCGGGCCACCACTCCTCTGAAGGTACCATTTTTCTCACGTCAGTACAACATTTTGAGCGAAACAAATGCTTTTGTTGGTAGAGGTGGCAAAAGTAGTCACGCTCTGTACTTACAATAATTAGAAGTACAGATACTCTGTGTAAAATTCTGGTAAAAGTTGAAGTAGCCTTCTGATTCAACTTCTGTCAAGTAAAATTACAGTCTGAAATGTAGTTTATATAAAAAGTAAAAATGACAAAAATAACTATCAAATACAGTATATAAAATACAAATTTTAGTCACTGATGGTGTAGTGGTACACTCGCCTGACTTTGGTGCAGGCAGCGTGGGTTCAGTTCCCACTCAGTGACGGTGTGAATGTGAGTGCGAATGGTTGTCCGTGTCTATATGTGCCCTGCGACTGACTGGCGACCAGTTCAGGGTGTACTCCGCCTTTCGCCCGAAGTCAGCTGGGATAGGCTCCAGCGTCCCGCGACCCTAACCAGGATAAGCGGTGTTGAAATGGATGGATGAAAATACAAATTTTGAATACTTGGCACATCTGTCTGTGTAGATTCTCAGTCATCCAAGTAATGGTAATCCGCAAAGGTTGAATTGAGGCAACTGGTCTCTTCTTGTTTGTTGAAGATATTTCACCTTTAATCCAAAAGCTTCTTCGGCTCTAATTTATGTGGTGTCTCCCTATTTATGTCCCTGATTGGTGTGTCAGCAGCGGGTGGTTACAATAGGGTTGCTGGTTAATGCCCATCCTGCATTCCAACCCGTTGCTTACATGCCCGGTAAGCAACCAGCTCGTTAGTGGCCACTTTCTTTGGAGAAGAGATGTCAGGACATCGTTATAAGCAGATGCTAGCTGATGGCGTAAACCACCTTTTCAGTTTCGAGAGGGCCTTTCTAGTTTGACATAAAAGTCTTATTTTTACACCTCTTTTTAAACCAGCCGTCTTCCCTATCAAGAATTTGGACATTATTGTCCTCAAAGGAATGCCCCCCCCTTTTTTTTTTTTTTAGATGCAAATGAACTGATGACTCTGGACTCAAAGAATCTACTCTGCTATGTTGTTGTCATGAACGGAACAGAGGATAGGACCCAAAAATGCACGACTCCAAAACAAATGGACAGTTTCCAAAAAGAGAGGTTTAATATACGGGCATAGGTTGGTACACAGGCAGCCAAAAACACATACACCAAAAACATGAGGCAAAGAGGCGAGGTCGATAATCGGAACAGGGTCAAGTCTTACTGTGAGTCTGTGACGTGGAAACAAGGAATGCTGGAACGCGATGACAAGGTACAACGAACTGGCGACGAGAGGGAATGTGACACGAGGTTAAATACAAGGAGTAATTAGGGTTAACGAGGCACAGGTGGTGAAGATGCTCACAGGAGCAGGTGTGTGTGAAACAGGGGGAAGACAAAAACCGGAACACACACCCATGACAGTTGTGCCATACGTTTGTGTAAGGGTGGCTTGGTCTCTCCAATGAACTCCTCACTACACTGCACTGCATAAACAACATTGCTGAGTTTGGTTTCTCTGCATTTTGACCTTCGGGTGAACCAGCTTTTGTCTTAGGGTGATGTTGTCAGGCTTGAAATGCATCAATATTTTATGTTTGGAGGAAATGCTTCAGAATTTCTCTGACAAACCAGCCATGTAAGGGACCACCACATTTCGCCTTATTATCGTCAGGGTTGGGTGTAGTAGGCCTTCTTTCTCAGCGGGTTTGACAAAGGCCCAGTCAGGATATCCATAGGGGTTATCACGACCTTCGAGGACAGAGCAGAGTAGAGCCCTACCTCCAACAATAGGAGACAGAAAGAGCAAACACACATTGAGTTGATTAATGTCCTTCCTCTGTTTTCAGTACAGATAAACGTGCGTGTTCACCACACACCAGACACGTCTGTGGTCATTCAGCCTCTTGAGCAAGCAGTCAGCAAACCTCCCCAAAAGATGGGACTGCGGCCCCCGCCCATGCGACACAAACCCAAGGGGCGTTGCTTTCAGGAG
The DNA here is from genome assembly GCF_024500275.1 of Phycodurus eques. NCBI lineage: Eukaryota > Metazoa > Chordata > Actinopteri > Syngnathiformes > Syngnathidae > Phycodurus > Phycodurus eques. The sequence continues at coordinate 3,498,543 of NC_084541.1, forward strand.
ACCACGCCCAAACAAGCCGTGAGTTAAGTCACATGACTACAGAGGTAGAGACCATGGTCTTGCGTCACCTCAAGAGATAACGTTTCTCATGGTTTGTTTCATTCCTTAGTGCAACAGCACCCCACTGCCTGTTCTGACCAACCAGGAGGACTGCTGTGGCAGCGTGGGCAACTCATGGGGACAAAACAAGTGTTACCCGTGCCCTAAACTGCCATGTAAGCCTCTCAAAACGCACTTCAATTCTTATTTGTGTACATGTTTCTAGAATGTTTTTAAAAAGCCTCAAGCATTTGAAGCTGAACACTGAGCGTGAATAACAAGCAAGCGCCCAAGACAATGAAACATTTTTGTGCCGCATGGACGAATCACCAAACACAAATACCCTATGATGACAGCTTAACAGAATATTATGATACAATTATTAACAGAAGTTAATGCTGGTAAAACTGCCACTCTGTTTACCTTTGACTTTGATAGGATAGTTCTTTGGCCACCGTTTCAAAATAGTACTTTCGCTCTGGAGCTCCATCCAGTCTAGCTGCCAAGTCATTGGTGGAGTGTGGAATTGGTTATTTTGTAAATCAGCCAGCGGAAATGCATGCTCACAGACATTTTCAGAAATAAGCAGATGATTAAAGATATAATTGGTTGTTTAATTTCACACTTGATGAGTTGGTAGGCACTCCATAAAAAGTACATTTTCCATAACATACACTTATAAGCACAGTGGGAATCACACTCACTGGCAACAGCATTAGGTGCACCTACACTCTCATGAGCTCTGTACACAAAGTATGCCTTTGACAATGTGTTTATTACTAGTTTTCCCTTCTCATGCACTGCAGTTTAATGAAGTAGCCAAATCAAAACTGTTATATTGGATGTGTTTAGTAAGCTCAAAATAATTGTTGTGCGTATAAATAAATGATGTGAATGTACATTTATAGGTTTTAATAAAAGTGTGGCAAATAATGGTTTAGGTACATTTCAAAATCGATAGGATGATTGTGTGTTGTTGGCCATATTCACTGTGAGTGCAAAAAAGTGTGTATATATAATCCATCGCCTTTAGTAATCCTTAGTCTCACTGTATCTGCATCTTGTGTGTTCCTGGGAACAAATTATTGTTTATCCAGCCCAAAAATGCCAAGCATCCCCCGCGAGTTGCACCTTCCAACTTTGAAATATGGATTTGATACCTCTGTACATGCAAGTTAGGGAGGAGAAAGCAGATTCAATTATGGGAATCACACACGCAGACAGTGAGACAGAGGAGGAGAATGTGGAAAATAAGGCTCTTCTACATCCCAATGTTCCCATGGGCCTGCCCAGTGCAGGACTGTCATCACATCGTCCAAGGTTGAATTTCAAGAAAATCTTGGCTTCACATTCTTTCCACTCAACTATTATTCCAGCTCTCGGCACTGAGTCACACAATACAGCCTTTGACAAAACCCGATACTGTACGTCTGGTTAGAATTTAGACTACAGCCCGGAGTCCTGTATGCTGTGTTCCATCTATAATAATATTTTTCTCTTTTATTTTTACACTCTTATTCACAGCGTAAGCTTTGATTTTGCTCTCCCCCAGTTTACAATCAAAATATTACAGTTCAGTCCACCCACAGGTCTCTAAAACTGCTACTTATCTTTTTACTGCCTTTTTTTTGCATAAAAACTCAGCTGGGTTAGAAATTCATGCCAAACGAGACTAATGCATTGTTAAACTTTTAAGCCACATTTAAAGATCTGTTCATTGTATTGTGAGACTGGATTTACTTAGCTGGAAGGGCTCATAAAAGCTATCATTAGAGAAGCAGAAGAGAAACAAATTTTTTTGTTTAGCTGTAAAATGTGGCCAGAAATCTTTCACTGGCTTTGACAAACAGGCAATTTCTCAGTCGTCGTAACAACACGGTGCCAAAAATACATCCTGGTGGTAAAATGAGGCTTTTAAAAAAAAAATAAAATAAAAATATTTTTGTTATATGTTCTTTACCATTTAAAGTAAAACTAGGAATATGTTATTGGGATAATTTGATTATTTTGGGAAATTGACTTAATTGCTTTCTTGGTGCAAAGCGATATGCTTTTATTCACTCTTTTATGCAAAGACTAAACTGAGAGGTGTTAATGAGTCAGTTAAAGGTTTATTCTTGAAAGGTCTCTTGATGCTATGTTTATCCATATGTACTTTGGTGTGTCCTCAGATGCCTCTGTCAAGCAGACAATTGTAGAAGATTACGGCTCAGCCTGCCCCCAGGGCTATAAAAGACTCAACAGCACACACTGTCAAGGTAACACTGACTGAAACTGGCTGATATTTATGCACGAGTCATTGCTGACAGCTCCATTGCAGGCTTATTTATCTCCTTTTCATCTTTTCATAATTTCTGTAGAGTGGAACCTCTATTTTTAAATGCCCCTGACGTCATATAATTCAGAAAAAGACTCCTCTAAGGGGGTTTTATTGACGTCACGCACAAGACCTCAGCGTAGCTTGAGAATCAAAAAATCAATTCCTACCTTGTTCTTTTCCTTTTTGTGGCTTGTTTGTGAAGAGAAGTTACAGACTCCAGCGTCACCGTATATGTTGCTAGGTTGTTGTTTTATAACGCTTTAGTGCTTTCCTTCGTTTTACAGTTGTATGACAGTTAGGAATTGAAATAAATGAGATGCACAATGGGCGGCACGGTGGACGACTGCCTAGAGCGTCTGCCTCACAGTTCTGAGGACCGGGGTTGAAATCCCGGCCCCGCTTGTGTGGAGTTTGCATGTTCTCCCCGTGCCTGTGTGGGTTTTCTTCGGGCACTCTGGTTTCCTCCCACATCCCAAAAACATGCATGGTAGGTTAATTGAGGACTCTAAATTGTCCGTAGGTGTAAATGTGAGTGCGAATGGTTGTTTATTTATATGTTCCCTGCGATTGGCTGCCCGAAGATAGCTGGGATAGACTTCAGCACTCCTTGTGTGGATAAGCGGCTCAGAAAATGGATGGATGGATGGATGGAGACGCACAATGATGCAATTTACTTTCACATTTCACGTTTGTTATTTAACAAAGTTTAGACAGTTTTTATTGTTTCACACTAACAAGAGTTGTTTTCAACTTTCTTAAATAATGTTTTTCTCTTTTTAAGTTTTTTTTTTTCATGACGACAATAGTTTAATCTTGGAACATACAGTATTTCTACCACCAAAATTCTGTTGGGAAAACTCTAGGAGGACAGTAGCTCCTAACTTAAAATTTTAGGGGTGCATACTGTAAATCGACATACAAAGTAAATATTTACAATTCCTTTCATTTTCACTTTATTACTGATAACAATAAATGCAGAAACTACAGTTTTTTTGAAAGTCACGTTTTATTGTGCAAGTTTTGACACAACATAAACATAATAAAGAAGATATACAGCTGAAATATCAGAGGAGCTGCAGTGGAAGTGGCCTCCAGCTACAATTAATATTGGAGTCCACCTTTCCGAGGACCTCACCTGGAGCCGAAACACTTCGTGTCTGCTCAAGAAGGCACACCAATGCCTCCTCTTCCTCTGGAAGCTGCGATGTGGCCGACTGGGGAGCTTCCACAAATGTGTGGCGGAGAGTGTCCTCAGCACCAGCATGTGGCTCAGATTTTCTGCAGAGAGGAAGGCACTACAGACACCTTCACCAGCCGGTGCTGAAAGAGGGCTGCCTGCATCATCAAAGACTCAACCCACCCTGCATACCCTTTTTTTTTTTTTACCCTTTTTTCCGTCCTCTTGTCCACCAGGCTGAGGAACATCTTCTTTCCGGAAGCTACAGTATTAGACTATTGAACAGTGCTCTGTAGCCCCGACATCAGCCTCCCCATGCCTATTCCCCCCTGCACGATGAATTCTTTATTAATTTTCAAGTTCAAATGGCCATGTAAATATCATGTGCAATTCTAGCCTATTGCATTTGTATTTCTGTTGCCTCCACATCTTTGCTGCTTTTGCATCTATGCACATACCCACATCTGTAGATATGTTTATCTTCTTCATCTATTCTTATTTTATCTTAATTCTCATATTCAATTTTTTTTCACAAGTCTCTGGTCTTATTGGACTAATCTGGGACCTTGGGTATCGTATTTCGTGCTTATTGTGTAAATGTGTTTTGGTATGCCAAATTCCTTGAATCCTTGAAATGCTAAAAATATAAAGTTAATGTTTAGGCCACCAGTGCCAGTGTTATCATCAAATTTTGTGCTCCCCGCTTGTTTTGGCTACTGATAGTAAAATTTTCAATTCATTTGTCTCCCTGAAATACCTCAGCTAGGTGAACTTGTGCAGCCACTCTTCCCGAAAACAGAATTTCCTGCGTTTTTTTTTCACCAAGACTGTTTCCTCACAAGCCGAGTCAGACTCATCAGGATTTAGCTCCTCTGACACACTAGGTTTACTGGAGAGAAACCAAGCTCTGTTAGTTCTCCTCACGATTATTTATGTACATTAGCCTGGCTTCTTCTTCTTTGGTGTTGGTTTTCCTTCTTTTGTAGTTAATGTCTGTTTACAAATTAGTTTATTTGTGGATTATCACCAACAACTGGGCTGAAGTGTGGAGTAGAAGTTTGTCAGCAACAAATATTTAATAATATATTTTTTTAAATCGACAAATTTACTGGTCGCACATGCACGAGTAAGTGAAAAATGTACACCTTCAAAAACTTTAGGGGCAAAACGTAACCATTTAGGGGAAGTCTGGAGCCCTTTTTTTCTGAACAAATGAGTTTGACCTGAAGTGTGGTTATACACACTGTACTCACTGCAACTCTACTTTCTGATATTCTCTTCTCTCCTGCCTGTAACTACAGATCAGATTCTACGGTGTATACAAATAACATTTCCATTTTTTTGCTCCCACGATGCCCGGCTCTGAAGATATCAACGAGTGCTCCATGCGAGGTATCTGTCAGAATGGAGATTGTTTGAACACTCTCGGGAGCTTCAAATGTTCCTGCAAGGCCGGTTTTGTCCTGGAAATGAATCAATGTGTTGGTGAGTTGATATAGCGCTAAAACATTCCAACATCAGTCCTTCAGCCCTCATCCAGACAAAGTTGTTCTGTTTTCCGTCAGAGTCACCGGCCGAGTTGGCTCAGTGCTTCCTGATGGTGTCGAACGTCAGGGGTTGTGAGCATGCACTGCCCACCCAACATGCCAAGGACATGTGCTGCTGCACGGTGGGCAAAGCCTGGGGGCGCAACTGTGAACGCTGTCCGCAGGTGGGCACAGGTGAGGACACCAGTGAGGCAAAGACACACTGCTCATGGCTCATAAATGCCATATTAATATTTTTATACTTTATTGCAAGGTTGTCACAATTTATTATCAATTCTTTACTTGTTTATACTCTTAGGTATTTTAAAAAATATTTAATGTTTATTGCGTTGCATCATGTTGTGATTTATCTGAATCAGTCAAGATATTAAAAATACTGAGGGATCCTCTCAATGCGGTGCTACATCTGCATACTAATAAATTTCATTGAAGTTATACATTTCTCTTCAAACTTGATACCCAGTTGCCTTCAGTAAGATCTGCCCCGCTGGCAAAGGCTATTTTCTCCAGAATATCCGAGAAACTGTGCCATTCCCCCCTATGCCCTACCCTCACAAGCCGGACATGGAAGGTAAATAAAGTCTCTTCTTACCAACATTGGCACTTGCAAGCACAGTCCCAATTGTAATATTTCATTTTTGTTGTCATCCAGAGACAACAACTGCTGTGCAGCAGGCTCCAACCAGCTCCCACATTCCTCGTGTTCCTGGTAAACTGTCCGCCTCCACACTTACGTTTTCAGAGAGTATTTGTAGAGTATACACACACTTTTCAAAACAATAATTTTCCCTACACTTGAGATAAAATAAAAATGGAATTCAATTGTGTGGCATGACAGTAAAGTTATTCTTGAATATCACACTGACAAAATGATAAAAAATAGTTTTACACTACAGAAACTGAAATCTAACCAAGATTAAATATCCTAAATCAACAAATATGCTTGTTCTTAATCTGTAAGTATATTTTACTTACCAGTTAGTTTTTGTGTAAGAGCATTTCACTTGATGTATCATAACTTATTGAGATTTTATGAGTAAGTTTATCTTAAAATACGAAATAAGTTTTTTTTTTTTTTTTTTTTTTTTAAGATGCCTATGTTTACTTATTTTATGAAATCTTGCCAAGGCAAATTGTCCTTGTCTACCGGCAGATAATTTGCTTAAATTAAGTAATGTATTCTTCGTTTCATTAGTTTAGTTTTAATTTTTTGGAGCCCAGTTTATGCAGTGCAAAATAAGCATTTACCTTGGCTTACGTTTTCCAAAAGGCCAGTTTTCAATATAGTTTGCGCATGCTTCTGGGAGACAAAACATATTTTAAAAATCACCCTTATGCCCAATTTGCTTAGTGGTGGAACAAATCAGCACTACTACTTGTTTACTACTACTACTACTATTTTTTTCCGAATTTTTTTAATCTGTTTAACCCGCAGTTGTCAAACCCACCCCTCCGACAATCATCAGAATGACTCCTGGCAATGACCCCTTTGAAATCCAAACTAAAGTCTCACGTGAGTTTCCTGGAAACCTCAAATTCATCATTCAGTGTCCTCCATCCTAGAGATAGACAGACAAGAATGGGATGAACTCTTGGTCAATATCTCACAAATGTGGAGCTAACTACTAATATATTTCTTTTATGTTAGCATGCACATGAATTGTTTTTAGGACTAAGCTAAACCTTCAAGCTTTTTAATCATTTAATATATGCATTCCACGAAACAGGTCTTTAGTACTGTTGATGTTCTCTGTGTGTTTAACATGAAAACCAACTCAACTGCAACTTGTACAGCTGTTATGATGCACCTCCATCCATCCATCCATTTTCTGAGCCGCTTCTCCTCACTAGGGTCGCGGGCGTGCTGGAGCCTATCCCAGCTATCATCGGGCAGGAGGCGGGGTACACCCTGAACTGGTTGCCAGCCAATCGCAGTTATGATGCACCTGTTTGCTCTAAAACAGTTTTTCAAACTTCACAATGTTAAAAAGTAACCCATTACCATGACACATACAGTATATCTGTTCATATAAATAGACATCATTTTACTTTGTATTAACAAAAATATAAATCCCAAACTGTTTAGCCAATAATAGTTCTTTTTAAAAAATTGTTTTTAACTCTGCCAATTGACAACCCGAAACTGGGGCTGCTCTAATGGAATGTTGCCGCTTACTTCTTCAGTCTTTTCTGCTTTCTATGCTTTATTTGTCCCATTTGTGCTTCTTTATGTACGATTTGAACACACTACAAAGCTAGGCTTGAGAAATCTGAAATACTTGTGTGAAAACTAAATAGGGTTTAAATACTGGATGTGTATACACTCACCTGTCACTTTATTTGGGTCCACACAGGCTTGATTTAATGATTTAAGAAACTGTAGCCTACAAGTGTCAGAGAATTCAAATGGTTGTTTTAGAATTTGACGCTTAAGGAATGAGAAAGCACAGATCCTTCCCTAGTTTGTTAAAAATTCACAATACTGATAATGTAATGATATGCTCTTCTCCATCATTACATCCCTCCCTGGATGAAAATAGTGCAGCACATGTAAGTCTTTGGCTCAAATGGGCTCTACATGTAGTCATGACAGCTCAATGAATATCCTTAAGGATGTCTTGTGGTGGATCGTTCTCATCATGAATCTGCTCATGAATCAAATTATCCTCCTAGAGTACTAGCAAAAGTGTTCGCTGATAAGGTGCCCAGTGAGTGTATATGCATGAATCTACAGTAGTAGATACTGGCCCACTGGTATGTTGTGTGTTCCCTTCCTGAAGCAGAGACAGATGAATGTAGGCTAAGCAGGAACATTTGTGGCCACGGAGAATGTGAGAACAGCCCGAACGGCCACATCTGTCACTGTCACCCTGGCTACCGTCTCAGCCCGCAGAGGAACATCTGTGAGGGTAAGAGGCGATAGTGGTTAAAGGAGGTGCACACCTGGACCTTTTTTGGGATAGTAACGTGATGTCTGAGGAAACATGCATGTATGTCCCTTCGCTTTTAGCAGATTGTGTCCTCCTGTTGCCTTTTGCTGCATTTTCCCCATCATTTTTATAGTTTTTAGTTAATGAATGGGTGCTGCTTTAAATATTTCAAGAGGAATACACTGCATAATCTATTAAGATCCAATGCAAGAGCAGTATCAAAAATTCTCCCTCTACAGAAAAAAAGGTCATAATGCTTAATTTTGATTAACACCAACATAGCGGTATTCATTTTACAGAGAGGTATTTGGTAAGAGGTAAGAACTTTAAGAATATTTTTTATATGCAAGCATCATTCTCCATTAAATACATCAACATATTCCTTTAACATAGTTTTTTTTTAACACCCATATTTTATTTCCAATTTATTGAACACATTATATCCCATTGTCATAGCAATGAGGACTGACGTAAGGTTAGGGGGATTGGTGCCTTGCTTAAAAGCACCTCAACAGTAGTCATTATGTTGCCAAGCAACTCTCCAACAACTAGTTGCAATTCGTTATTGCAATAGTTGCAATTTGCTATTATCCAAAGTTGGACTTGAACCTTAATCCTCTGATTTTAAAGCCAAAGTCCTCACAGATGAGCTACTGCTGTCCCAGTAGTGTTCTTGGATGTTCTCATTCAATTTTGATGAGAAGCTACAAATAAAATGCAAAGAAATCTTGTCTCATTAGCCTAATAGCATAATTCCCCAAGTCACTTTTAACTGACTGTCACATTCTCAACAATATCTTTGTTAAATACAGTATTATCAAAATGAGCTGTGTGCATGCAAGTTCAGAAGATGCAAATCAAGGTTATTCAGTATACTAAACCAGATTAAAATGTAAAATGGGAACTCTATGCTAGCTTCAAATCCTGCCTAATCTCATCAGATCATTTTGTAATTTGTTGCAGTGTTACATTATATTCCTGTGTCAAACTTGACCTTGTTTGTGCCAATTCTAGATTGTTGCTATTTGCACATTGATTTACAGATGACAAATGTAAATTTCTGGCGGAGGGCTATGCTCTGTCATTGCTCTTGTTTGTTTTTGTAAAAGCAGGATTTTTTACAACATCTTGTGTTAGATCCTTATACGTGTATACTCAATATTGTGTCTGGGGAGCCCATGTTAAAAGTAAAATGCGGCCATTGCTCCTTCTTGTCTAGATGATAATGAATGTGAGTCGGAGCCTTGCGGTCAGGGAAGAGGCTTTTGCATCAACACAGAGGGCGGCTACAAATGCCACTGTCGCCAAGGCTACAAACACATGGTGCAGCATGGGAGGCTAAAGTGTGTCGGTAAGTCAGGCTGAGTTATGACCACATATTTTGTTAATCAGATCATGAAATTGCTTCTTTGTATTGCAGATGTGAACGAGTGCTCCAAGCGGGACATCTGTGGCGCTGGAGGCCAGTGTGTTAACTTGCCCGGTTCTTATAAATGTGAATGTCACAGCGGCTTTAAGAGCCGGTCACACCGTCATCCCGTTTGTGAAGGTAAAAAGACAAAAAAGAAAGAAAACAAAACATTCATTATGTGTGTGCTAATGTATGTTTTTTAAATCTGGATTTTTTAAAAGATATAAATGAGTGTCTGAGTCCAGACACTTGTCCGAATGAGCAATGTGAGAACACACCTGGCTCCTTTGAGTGTGTTCCCTGCTTGCCGGGTCACGAGGCCCGCTCTGGCATCTGCTACGGTGAGTACAAAATGGACAAATCCACATCAAGAGAGATCAGTTCTTTAATCAGAATTTCACTTCCATGTATACGAGTGGCGACTGGTTAGAGCATGTGCCTCACAGTTTTGAGGACCGGGGTTCAATCCCCGGCCCCGCCTGTGTGGAGTTTGCATGTTCTCCCCGTGCCTGTGTGGGTTTTCTCTGGGCACTCCGGTTTCCTCCCATATCCCAAAAACATGCATGGTAGGTTAATTGACAACTCTAAATTGCCCGTAGGTGTTAATGTGAGTGCGAAGGGTTGTTTGTTTGTGCCCTGCGTTTGGCTGGCAACCAGTTCAGGGTGTACCCCACCTCCTGCCCGATGGTAGCTGGGATAGGCTCCAGCATGCCCGCGACCCTAGTGAGCAGAAGCGGCTCAGAAAATGGATGGATGAATGGATGTATACGAGTAATTAACTGCTCATTTTCATGTGTGTTCACCAGATATAAATGAGTGTCAAAAGCCTGGCCTCTGTTCTAATGGGCGATGTGAAAACCTTTCTGGAACTTACCGCTGCTTATGCAATGAGGGCTTCCTCCCATCTGTTGACAGCAAGAGCTGCAGTGGTGAGTAAACTGATGAGTGGACGCATTCATCTACACACAGGTACACACATGATTTGTTTTGTTTTTAAATTGAAAGTGGCGTCAAAGTCAACTAATCGATGACCTCATAGTTATTTTTTCAGCAGAGTACAGCGATCCTCAGCCTTTGTTTGCACCACGTACCGGTTTCATGTACAGACATATTTTGATGGCCAGACATAAAACAAATAAAATCAAATGATTAAAAATACAACTCACCATGACGCTAATGTAGTTGTAATAAGTGGAAGTCCTTCACATGCTTCTCTTTCAAAAATTGGCCAGTCTCATCCATAGGGAGGACTTTTGGCTGACGTGTCTGCTGCCGACTGTAACATATATGGAGCAGCGAAATGTACGGCCGACAATGCGACGCAGTTTGCATCGGTCTGCGTGGATCCAAGAGCATGAAAATAAAATAGTTGTGGATCAGAATAGCAGTTAGTCTTGTCGCTTCAGGTATTCCGATAGTCACTAATCTTAAAAAATTCATACTTTTTACAACACGAATGTCATAGCGTGTTGTAAGATGAGGCATCGTGGGCAGGCTTTGTTTCTGTTTCACTTGTGCTTTTATTGAATTTGAGAATCGATTAGCTACAGGTCTCATTTTTGGTGAACTATTTCCACTCAACTGTTTTTTTTTTTGGACTGCAGCATTGAGTTTACATTTCTCCAATATGCATAAATGATGCATCTCAAAACATTTGAATATGAAGGAAATCTTAATTTATTTCAGTAGTTACAAAGTGAAAATACAGAGTGAAAGATCTAATGACTAATTTCTTTTATAAATAAACCCCAAATTCACAACTTCAAGAAATTTGAATATTAAATAAGAAGCAATGAAAATGATTTTTAATGTAGAAATTGGTCTTCTGAAAAATATTTTCCTGTGTTTAATGGATCTATATATAGTATCTATATATTCTATATGAGTTTCACTTTCTGAATTGACCTACTGAAATAATAATAACAATAGCTTAGATTCATATCAGGCCCAACTTTTCTATGATATTCAAATTTATGTATACGCATCTGTATGTGCATAACATTAAAATTATGAATGCCTCATTAAAGTAATATAGATGGTGACTTCACATTGTCTTTAGAGGATAATTATTCACGCCTCGTGAGTCACTCATAATGCAGTCGTTAAATGGTGATGTCGAGGTGGAAGTATAATGACAAATGACTTTGACACTGATAGCCTGTTTCTCTCATGGCGTGCAGACATTGATGAGTCACTGATAGCCTGTTTCTCTCATGGCGTGCAGACATTGATGAGTGTGAGGATGTCAGGCTGTGTGCGTACGGCCGCTGCATCAATACTGAGGGATCCTTCCAGTGTCAGTGCTACCCAGGGTACCAGCGCACGCAGGAAGGCAGCCACTGCGAAGGCATGAATTATTCACCACCTCTTTTTTACGTTGACGTGGAATAGTTTATAGTGTACATAAAGGTTCCTCATTTACTTTGTTTAGCTCAGTTTCTAGAGACATGATTCATACCCAGTCATTGTCCCTCCAGATATCAATGAGTGCGAGAGGCCATCAAACTGTCAAAGGGGCAGCTGTATCAACAGTATGGGCTCATACACCTGCGAGTGCCAGAAGGGTTACACACTCGTGGGAGGCCGGCGATGTCAAGGTCAGTCTGCTCAAATCCAAAAGGAACCTTTGTGATGCTGCCTGATTTATTGCTCATCACAGGAGATCAATGCAAGTTCTGAATTCAACTGGAGTGTATCGTTTTTTTTGTGTGTGTACATTAGTCCCTCGTTTATTGCAGGGGTTAGGTTCCAGACCATCCCTTGCAACAGGTGAAATCTGTGAAGTAGCGACCAGATATTTCTTGGATTATTCAAATATTCAAATATTTCTATATATATATATAAAATGGATTATTTCAAAGTTATATAAATACCCATCATTAACCTTATTAACCATTTACCATACTCTTATGAACACTTTCTATACTCTTAAAACACTTTAAACTCTTTGGTTTTGGTTTGATATTGACTGAAATGCTTTGATGTAAGAAGTACACATACAGAAATAATTAGAGTACCTGTTGAAAAAGTTTAAATATTGATATTTATTTTCATGTCCATGCGAACATGTGTCCATGCGTTATGTCACCTCACATATTGTAAAATATAAAAAGATAATTAACTGGTTTCATTAAGTGTAAGCCAACTGTCACACCCACAGACTTATATTCGTGTGTTGAAGTTTCTCACTAAAAGGCTTGGCCTGGTAGGTGATGTCAAGAGCTGTGATTCTACCTCCTGTTGACATTTTACCACACAATTAGTTGAGTGTGAGTGTCCTCGCCATGTTACTTGCTAGTGTTTTCATTTTGTAGTTGTGTGTTTGACTGTTTGTCCCACTCAATAGATGCCTGATAGTGCATCAGCGACGAAATTTGAGCAAGTGATGATGGCTCATAACACCCCTAAAATTTGTAATTTGTGGCACTCATAAGTCAAGGTACCATTGTATTAGGATCCTTTGCTTCATCACTGAAAGACAGTGCATCCATAAATGTGATTTGTCATTGTTTTATGTGATTATCCAAGCCAAAGGTCTTTGCCTATTTTTAAAATGTCTGAGCATACAGTATATCAATAAGCCAGTGTTTTCTTACTTTAATCTACCAAACATTTTTTCGGATGGTGTTTAGATTGGAATCATAACGTTAGATCATGTGTTATTTTCCTTTCAGACATTGACGAATGCGCATCCGACTGGAGTCTTTGCCAGCCATACGGCTCTTGCGAGAATAAGCCGGGCTCGTATGTGTGTGTTTGCCATCACGGCTACGTTCTGTCGGAGGACAAACACAGCTGTGAGGGTAAGCTTCCTCTTATTCCTCCTGCATTTTTTGATGCCCGCGTTTATCTCGAAACTTTAACCAGGCCGGAACATTAAATTCCTCCCTGTGTGTGCCTGACTCAGGATCAGCTCACATCAAACCAATTCCGGAGACTTGTAAACCCTTTTAAGGACTAAAAATGGAAATTCCCACTGTAGTTGTGTATGTGAATGCTGAGAAATGCTGTTGCTGTTGCCTAATATATCACAGCAATCCCCAGACACCACGTAAATATTGACTTTTGACTGTAAAAAAGATAAAAAGGTGATGACATCGGAGCTTAGTAAGTGCAATGATCTACAGCAAACCATGACATCATTGTCACACAATTGGTTTATTCATTATGTTTTTGTTGTTGCTGGGTAATGACTCTTAGCAATCTGTTTCCAAGGTCATTTGATTGCATGTCAGATGCTGACCTCTAATCATGTTTGCCTCCTCCCCACCTGCAGCACCTCAAATGGTAGCAGATGAGAAGAAGGAGTGCTACCTGAACCTGGATGATACCGTGTTCTGTGACAGCGTCCTGGCCACCAACGTCACCAAACAGGAGTGCTGCTGCTCCATCGGGGTCGGATGGGGAGATCACTGTGAGATCTACCCATGTCCTGTTTCTCACTCAGGTACAAACAAAACATGTTCAATATTTGCTGGCAGTGGAACTGTAGTTATTGCGAAGAGTACATGTAGTTAATTAGGTATAATGGGATGATTGGGAGGGCCAGTTAAACGCAAGTTCTATTTTCCAATGACATTCTGACGACAAACAACTGATTGAAACAATTTAATATGCAAATGTCGAGCATCGAGAGGAGCCAGATAAGGTGGCTCGGGCATGTGGTTAGCGTGACCCCTGAACGCCTCCCTGGTGAGGTATTCCGGGCACATCCTACTGGGAGGATGACCCAGGACACGCTGGTGGGACGATGTCTCCCGGCTGGTTTGGGAATACCTCGGGAAGTGGCTGGGGAGAGGGAAGTATGGCCTTATGGGAACCTGCTTGTTTTGTTGAACACCTTTAATAGTATGAATTTGTAATACTGTAAACTCCTAGACCTAGAGGATGCCCTATAGGATACACTGTGGTCATCTGTGACAATGGAATTCCAAATTATTAACTGACCCATTATGCATTTTGGAAATATCTGGTCAATGTGTAATAAGAGTGTAATATTGTGTTCATTCCACTCTTGCTGTCTTATCCACCCAGCTGAATTCCACTTCCTGTGTCCTCATGGGCAGGGTCTCTACTATGAGGAAGGTCTCATGTATAGCCGGCCTGCCTACCAGGGTACATATTGTCGTCACAGTTGCAACTTTTTTATTCTTCTACATAGCTAATTGCCCAACAACATCAATCCTGTGATTTGTCACTTGAGTGACTTGTAACCCTCACAGATATCGATGAGTGTTCGCTTTTTGCTGATGAAATCTGCAAGAAAGGTCGCTGTCAGAACACGCAACCAGGATACGAGTGCTACTGTCAACAGGGCTTCTACTATGACAGCAACCTTCTCGAGTGCATTGGTAGGCATCTAACGCACCGTTTTTACCAAGTGGTACAAATCAGTTCAGATGTCCTAATTGTGGAACAGTAAATACTAATCTGGATTGTGTATCCATCAGATGGTGTGAAGGTGGGATAATGTAAATCACTTGTCAACATACGTAAATCCTCAGTCTCAACTTTTAGCTTGTTTTTCTTTCTTTCGTGGACGATGCACCAACCCCTGCCAACGTTGAGTGGAAAATGGTAGTGTAGTTTTTGTGTAATAACCTTCTGCCACACACTGTGCTTGGCTGAGGTAAGAGAAAGATTGTTGGTAGTGATCTAAACTGGTGGTTCTAAAACGTCTTACAGCACTTCAAAAAATACTTCAAATAATCTCAAAGAGTCAACATAGTAAGCCCATGTGTTTATTAAAAAAAAAAAAAAAACAGGGCAGCGGTTGTATTCCTCAAAAGTATTGGATATTTAATATTATAGTCAGCCAATGGAACATTATTTAAAGTTTGTACCTAAATAAATGTTTTAAAAACAAAATGTTAATGCAAACATATTGTTCTCAAATGTTAAATACAACTGAACTGTAATAAACACATATATAATATATATATAATATATAATATAATGGTACATGTTCTCTCTCTCTCTCTGTGCTGTACAAAAAACAATAGATACAGTAGATCATAGTACATAATAGTAGTACATCATGACATGGCCGCCACGTCAATGCCCCACATTCAACATGGCCACCACGTAGGCACGTCTTTTGGAATTGAATCTATTTTATTTTATTTTTTTGCATATCTGTGACCCGGAAATACGTCAGTCCCATTCTTTGCCTGCCTTGAGCCACAGCGCCAGTAAACAACAGCGGCCATTTCTGGAACGAACAGACTTTGTCAACGGCAGTTTAAGTGACAAATGGAAACTATTTTTGGACGTATTATTCAGTCCCGACAGTCCGTTTTATCCCATATCCATTATATCTGGGTCAGTCTTATTAAGGTTCTACTGTACTGGATAATTATTTAAAAAAAAAGCCACTGTAATATTAACCACAGTTTGTACATTTCATTCAGTGATTATTTTGCATACCACTAGATGGAGCCCGCATATTTGTACTAAAGAAGAGCATAATAAATTACTAGTTATTTTCTTCCAAATTACAATTTGTTGGTATGTTCTCCCTCAGATGTGGACGAATGCCATGATGAGTCTTTGTGTAGAAATGGTCATTGCTTCAACACCGAAGGGTCCTTTTACTGCAAATGTAAGCAACCGTGGACCCCAGACTCTAACAAAAAGAAATGTGTGCTAGCAGCAGTAGCTGGTGAGTAAGCTACAACCTTCTCCAAAAAACCCTGACATTACCGTAAGGATGTTTGTTTTTATTGTGTAGATGTGAATGAGTGTGAGGACCGAGCCAACTGCAAGAACGGCCGCTGTGTTGACACTCCAGGGTCTTACTACTGCATCTGCTCCCCGCCATGGACCCTAGCTATCGACCGCAACCGTTGTGTGACTCCTGAGGAGCAGGCCGGTGAGTGCAGACCCTTCTTATAGAGAACATCAATTTGTGGTTAGCAATGGAACTGTATTTGGATGCAGCAAAACATAGGTGAAATTATTGTCTTTCTGGGGTAGTACATGCTTTGGTTTTACTGCAGGGGAAGAAAGCAGGTGTCAACACTCTATGCACTGGCAAAAATAGATACAACCTTGAAAGTACTCCATGTACATAACTCAACATAACAGGATCAAAACAATCTGTGCACCACATTTACTGTACTTGAAAACACCACTTTTTCTATTCCTTTGATTTTCACTTTTCTTATTTGAATGTTTTTAGTTAAAGTTAGGTGGGTGGAGGAAAAAATTTTTTCTCATTCTTTCCATAGCTATGTCCATTTTGCACAAAACAAAACACATTAAAAACATTTTTTTGTCAACAGTCATTTTTACACAGTTTTTCTGCCTGTGCTGATGTTATGAATCTTTTTTTGGGCAATACGATAAATGTCTTTATATGAAGAAAATAGGTGGTACACCAACCAGCCAAATACAGTAGCATAGCAGGCCGGAGTGTTTAATAAAAAGTGAAACAGGAATTTTATCCCCAAGTATATTTTATATTATTGCAAGCCAATTTAACATTATGGACATAGTTTGAACATCAACACTCGTCTTAAATATAGGAAAATAAAAATCTATTGCACATAATAGTTAAATAGAAATTGTGCCTAAATGATGACTGGTTAACTCATCTGCCTCGCAGTTCTGAGGACTGGGGTTCAAATCCCAGCCCCTGCCTGTGTGGAGTTTGCATGATCTCCCCGTGCCTGCGTGGGTTTTCTCCGGGCACTCCGGTTTCCTCCCACATCCCCAAAAACATGCATGGTAGGTTAATTGAAGACTCTAAACTGCCCGTAGGTGTGAATGTGAGTGCGGATGGTTGTTTGTTGTTGTGCCCTGCGATTGGCTGGCGACCAGTTCGGGATGTACCCCGCCTCTCGCTGGAAGATTGCTGGGATAGTGTGGATAAGCGGTACAGAAAATGGATGGATGGATGTACCTAAATGCTTACAAACAAACAGTTCTTACAGATTCATTGCAAATATATTGAATTTAAAAGTTAAATACGTCTTGGGCAGTGATTAGAGTACCACAAGAGGGATCAAGAGGAAGCAACACATTATGAGAAACACTTAACTATGTAATAGGAAAACTGCATCGCTTTGATAATTCAATTTTTTTTATTTTTTAGAACTAACAACATTGGGCCAATGAAAAATAGCACGTGCCACCTACAGCCACAAGCCTGTTTAAAAAAGACAAACTATGGCCTGACAATGCTGTGCCAGACAACAGAAAGACAACAGGACGTCAGACACACACAAATTACTCCAAAACACCACGATAAGGATTACGAGCTGAATCACTGCTCTTTATTGAATAAGGAAATATACATGACAAAGAAAGAAAATCATTGTCCTCTGGTGTGACACTATTAAAATGCAACAGATACATCATGTTGAGTAAAGAGTAACTTGTAAAACAATTGCTCTTTTTGACAAATTCCTTTTTCAGATTGACTTTGATGTAAAGTAACTTATGATATATTGTTTTTGTGATACTAATAAAAGTGTTTCCTCAAGCATAATATTGAATGTGGATCAAAGCTAGTGTGTGTGGATTTATGATAACTGAGCATGAGGTGTCAAGTTTCCAGCTTGATGCTAGTGAGGCACCATTGCCATCTATTATGGATGAACTTGGTCCTGTTGTTTTGTGATACGAAATGTTTACCAAAACAATTTGAAAGAGGTTGTGATTAGGATTCGTTTGGTTTAGGAGAGTAGAAAACAGTCAAATTCTCAGCTGTCTCTAGTTTTATTTGAGAGCAAAAATCTATGAATTTCTCTGCAGTGACTTTCCTACAGTCAATCTCAATCTACTCTTTCCTTGCCTCACCACCTGGCATTTTTCTTTTTACTAGCATTCAGATATGACTGACAGGTCTGTGATAAGTGAGTGCCGTTGTAGGGATTACCCCCTTCTGTTTTATTGGCAGCACACACATCATTCTGGCGTCCACTGTTCCTGTCTGTGGGACTTGTTGTTGCTGTCCAAACCTGAGAGAGGTACTATCAGAGGTTCTTTTTTGCAATGACAAATTATAGATCATCCTTTGACAGCACAGCTGGATGTAAATGTGAGTTTGGTTGTCCAAGGATAACAAAGACAACATAAATACATCACTCTGAAGTCTTCACTGCATTTTGTTCCATTGGCGTCTACATTTAGCGATTGTACCTTATTCCTTAAGTTGCTCCATTTGAGCTGCTTGACTCCAGCCTTTGCCAAGACAGTTTGGTTCTATGACCACAGTACTATACAATACATGCCTCCAGATCGATTTCTCTAAAGCACAGGTCACAAACTCAAGGTCCAGGGACCAGATCCAGCCTGCCACATTTTTTATGTGGCCCACTAAAGCAAAGGATTCAAAGGATTTGTTGTTTTCATTTTGGCAGAACATTCCTACCAACTTGTGGAGATATAGCGTTAAAATGTTTATCAACATTTTAATTTTACAGATATTTTTTTTGGGGGGTCCAGTGACGCACTTGGGCCCTGCACAATTACAATGTGCAGTTAGCTAGCTAGTATGACTACACCCTGATAATGCATCTTCTCTTTGGATTGTCCACTAGCATGAGCGCTTTAGAGCGCCTCGTTGTCGGCTCTGAGTGCACGTATGTCACGTACAGAAAGGATGGGTGAATTTTTGTGTTTTTAAGTTTGACTTGACAGCCAGCATGTCTTCGGGCTGACGTAACTGCATTAGAACGTCTCGTTGTCACGGTGTAGAAAAGCCAGGCAGCAACCCGATGGGCTATATTCTAGCCACCAGATGCTTTAAGTGGATATATTTTTGTGACTCAAATATGTGAAGGCCTAAAAAAGATGACAGATGAAGCAGCATCCATTTTTCCAGGTTGTAGTAGAGGTATTTGATTGACAGTTGAGCGGGGTGTGATTTCAACACATTCAGCAGACACACCCATGGCATGAGAGAGCGGAAACAATGGCTTGATTTTTGATGATTTTGAAGCCTCATTTTCTATTTATATATATATATATTTTTTTTTAAATCATTCAAATTTGGTAAGGTTGTTAACAACACTCATATTTTCATATTTTCATTTGAGAGGGACTTTGAATAAGCAAGCAATCAATTATTATGCGCATCCGTAAGCGATACAAAAATAAAAACAAAATATATTGGACAATAGTTGTGTACTAAAATACTTTACTTTCTGCTATTTTACATGACTTGTAATTTAAGATTGGATTGGCTGGTTAAAAATATAAATAATCAAAATCTATGCAATTATTTATATATAATAATATAAAGAAGTAATTATACAAGTACAGTATAAGATTTTTACAGTCACAACGTAACTCTGAGGGACATCGTAACTACAAGTATGATGTGCATTTGCAACATCTGCTACACTTATGGACAGGGGGTGGACACTATTATACAGCACATATGCAGTTCATTGCCTAAAACTGCACAATCTAACGAGAAGCAATACAAGGTGTATCAAAGAAATTTGCCTTTACAAAGATAATGCGTTTGGTTGATTGAGACATACATATAGCTGCATTTAATAAAGTAATAAAATGTTCATTGTATTGTATGTTATGCAATACAGTATACCTGCTATAAATGCCGCCAGGGGCGTTTATGCAACTGAATCAGCATCTCTCTTATTGGTAGTTACTGTTATACCATCTTGCTAAATTGTTTGTGTCCACCACTTTGCCAATAATAGCTGGCCCCAAACAGATGTTCATACTGTAACCAGTGTCTGTGGTGCCCTTTGCAGATGTGAATGAGTGCCAGGATCCCTCGTACTGTAAGAATGGGAGGTGTGAGAACACGCCCGGCTCCTTTCACTGTTTTTGTGATCCTCCTCGCACCTTCAGTGCGGCGCTCAAACAGTGCGTCTATGACGGTGGGTAAATTCAGTATCAGCTAGTTTGAAAAATTTCCCTATTGACACTTGGCAACATGGTGCTAAATGTACAGTAATTTCTCCTGATTTAGGTGTGTGTTAATTCATATATTTAGCTGTACTGTGTGAACCTCTTAAAAACAAGCACAATTAGATTGTTTTGTTAGTGTTGAATGTGAATTATTATATGGTACTTGTTTGAGCTCATGTATATTTTACTGTTTCTAATATTCCCCCCGGCGGCACGGTGGACGACTGGTTAGAGGGTCTGCCTCACAGTTCTGAGGACCGGTTCAAAACCCGGCCCCGACTGTGTGGAGTTTCAATGTTCTCCCCGTGCCTGCGTGGGTTTTCTCCGGGCACTCCGGTTTCCTCCCATATCCCAAAAAACATGCATTGGTAGGTTAATTGAAGACTCTAAATTGCCCTTAGGTGTGAATGTGAGTGTGAATGGTTGTTTGTTTATGTGTGCCCTGCGATTGGTTGGCAACCAGATCAGGGTGTACCCCGCTTCCTGCCCAAAGATAGCTGGGATAGGCTCCAGCACGCCCGCAACCCTTGTGAGGATAAGCGGCTCAGAAAATGGATGGATGGATGAATATTTCCCCCCCTTCACCGCATCCAAACAAGTTTGCAAATATACTCGAAACACATCTATATTGTGTAAACACAATAATGACCATGTGTGAACTGTGTGTTGAAGTAAAACCTTTCAAAACATGATTATCTTTGGAAAGGCAGCTTTATTGATACCACTACTGGATCTTTTTAGAGTGTGTACGTGTGCCTAAGGAGCTAAGCAGTTTACTAAATGAAGAATATTGCATGGCCTAGACTAGAGAGATGTGTTCACTATCAGAACTGCTGAGTGGTGATCCTGAGCACTCTAAGCTATTAGTGTTATTTCAAGTTCATCTACTGTACATGACAGAATGAACCGTCACCTGCAGTTCATTGTGGTTTTTTATGAGAACAACTCTTGTTTGTGATTTCTGACCATTACACAAGAATGAAGACTTGTGTATGTTATAATAATATATAATGTCACCCTGCTTTCTTTACGCAGATCGCACTGCAGCCCACAAAGACGTGTGTTTCCTGCAGGTGGACGAGGGCTTGATCTGCAGCGAGCCCAGGAGCGTCATGCTGGTGACCTACTCGGAGTGCTGCTGCCACTATGGGCGCGGTTGGGGGCCCGAGTGCAACACCTGTCCACCGAGGCATTCGGGTTAGCAAAAGTCAATGTCGCACTGTCATGTTACTATCACCACGAGTTTCCCTTGTTTGTATGCAGAGATGTTCAACCATTTGTGTGAGATGCTCCTGGAGACGGAGTCAGATGGGGAGCAGGATATCCTGACAGCTTTCGCTAACTATAATCCAGGTTGAAGCATACACACGACATCTTTGACTTCAAATACTCTTCAGTATTCTTCCACTATATCGCAATACATCCTTCACACCCCTGCTTTTTTTGTGGGATTTCAAGCCATTTTATGGGGTTTTGCATGTTTGCAGTTCGACATCCGCAAATTCATCTGTTTGCTGATTTTTATTATTTTTTTTTTGCTGAAAAGCTCACCTGTTCGCTGTTTTATATTACAGTATCACTTTGTTGATGCCAAGGAACTGTGTTGAAGCGAGTTGAGGAGCTTCATGTCGTGCTTTGCCACCATCTTGAGGAATATATGGGCAATTGCAATATAAACCTTTTTTGACAGTGCTTCAATTACTTGTGGAATTTCAAAGTCTCTATAACCCGTGAATAGCGGGTATACTTTCTGTAATACCCTCGCATGTGGGAAAGGAGAATCACAGTCAATGTTTTTGTCAGCTATTTGATGAACGCCGGGAGAGCAATAAAAACAAACAGAATCACGCAGGAGCTGCTTTTGGCCACATCTCACGCTCAGAAACTCACACGACATGTGCCACCTGACTAGTCCCCGCCTCTTAAAGGCACATACCTGTGTCTGAGATAGAAATCGTAATACATACAGTAGTTTCTGTACATTTTATGCATGCAATTTTTTTATGGGTGTGTTCAAACACGCGTAGAATGTGCTAAAAAATTTTTTTAATGAATGTAAATGTTGCATGTTGGAATGGTAGAAATATATGAAAAATTATATGGTCACTTTATATCAGATTTTCACCAATTGCGAGTGGGTGTGAAATGGTGGATTTACTGTATTCCATACCAACCTTCTTTTTTTCCCATTTTTTTTTTTAATATTCTCTCACAGGTGACAGTTCAGAGGAGGATTCTGATGAATGCAGCTGTGCAAATGGCCACTGTGTGCGCTCCTATCTTGGCACCATGTGTGAATGTAACCAAGGATTTAGGTTGGACCACTCCCACACTCACTGTATAGGTTTGTACTTTTATTATACTAGATTATACATTAAATAGACTGATAGAGCACATATCTATCAGCCAAGATGTTAGTAATCATTGGCAGTCATTTTGCATCACTTTTATGTTAACTTTTATCTGAACATCAGCCTGTTTTAATGCCATTCATCAATCATTACGTATAGCACCTATTCATCAGTCATTTACACATAAGGCAGTTGTTTTGCCGCATTGTCTTGTTTAAGGCCATTTATGTGTCTTAAGGTCAAATGTTATTCTGTAGTTGGAGGACTATGTGTGATCCTTTTATGAATCCACACTATTACACCACACAGCCGATGCAGCCAACACCATCCAGCTAGTACACCCTGTGGTGTAAAAGTAAAAACATGCCACATTAGTGTTTCAAGTTCTACTTTGCTGAGCTAGACTTAACAATACTGTTTGCTGAAAACATTGATTTAGTGTTTATTTCTGCTTTTTTTCCCCCAGATATTGACGAGTGCATAGAACCAGGAATTCGCACTAGTCCGTGCGAGAATGCTCGCTGTGTGAACACCGTGGGCTCCTACAAGTGCTACTGCATACACGGCTTTGTGCCCACACGCAGGCCAAACAAATGTGTCCGCCGTAGAACCCAATAACCCCTTGACATGTCGCTCTTATTTATCCATATACGGTATGCAATACACACTCAAGCACTGTGCACATGCTGTACATACACCTGTCTTATATTTAGAACAAGGAGCTCTGTATACACACAATCAACTTCAAACCATGGAAGGAGCCATGTAACAATCAAACAGGTTGCCATCTCCTCTCCCTCCCCATTAAGAAAAAAAAAACATTTGGACGACAAATATATTTGCTAAGTAAATGTTTTTGTAATTAATTATTGAGATCCATTTTTGTGTTTTAATGTTTTTTTTTGTCGATATCGTTTTCTACCCAAGCCCATTTGAGATTTGTACATTGTTTGAAGGCCAAACGTAGCGGTATCCCTCTTTAAATCTTCGTCCACATTCATTAATATTTAATTCTAAATTGCCCTACTTTGAATTGTGTGTTATTCAACACTAATTGTTGATTGTTTTATTGTATAGTTTGTGGCTTGAGAGTTTCTGTAAAACGTGTCAATTTTGTTGATGTAAAATATGAGAGACCTGAAGTTTGTGTATAATTTGTGCACCTAAGTAAACTTTAAGCTACAAAAAAAGACCATGCACTTAGCAATGAATGCTGGGAACGTTTGCCAGCTGTAGCAGATTTAGTAAAGATGAGAATGTTTTGCTGCATTGAACTATTTGAAAAAGATTTAAGAATTTCATATTAATAAAAATATTTCAATCTATTTGTGCATTAGTATTTTGTGTGTTAGGATTTTTATTTATTTTTTGCATGAGCGCATGCTTTGATTATTCACACGAGTGCAGGGAAAAAAATTGCTTATTCAACTTTTAACAAAGGGAAATAACCACATTTACAGGTTCAAGAGATGGATTAACCTAAATTCTTCTTCTTTTCCTTTCGGCTTGTCCCGTTAGGGGTCGCCACAGCGCGTCATCTTTTTCCATGTAAGCCTATCTCCTGCATCCTCCTCTCGAATACCAACTGCCATCATGTCTTCCCTCACGACATCCATCAACCTTCTCTTTGGTCTTCCTCGAGCTCTCTTGCCTGGCAGCTCCATCCTCATCATCCTTCTTCCAATATACTCACTATTTCTCCTCTGGACGTGTCCAAACCATTGAAGTCTGCGCTCTCTAACTTTGTCTCCAAAACATCGAACCTCGGCCGTCCCTCTGATGAGCTCATTTCTAATTTTATCCAACCTGGTCACTCCAAGAGCGAACCTCAACATCTTCATTTCCGCCACCTCCAGCTCTGCTTCCTGTGGTCTCTTCAGTGCCACTGTCTCTAAATCCATACATCATGGCTGACCTCACTACTGTTTTATAAACTTTGCCCTTCATCCTAGCAGAGACTCTTCTGTCACATAACACACCTGACACCTTCCTCCACCCGTTCCAACCTGCTTTGACCCGTTTCTTCACTTCCTGACCACACTCACCATTGCTCTGGACGGTTGACCCCAAGTATTTAAAGTCCTCCACCCTTGCTATCGCTTCTCCCTGTAGCCTCATTCTTCCCCCACCAGCCCTCTCATTCATGCACATATATTCTGTTTTACTTCGGCTAATCTTCATTCCTCTTCTTTCCAGTACATGCCTCCATCTTTCTAACTGTTCCTCCAGCTGCTCCCTGCTTTCACTGCAGATCACAATGTCATCTGCAAACATCATGGTCCACGGGGATTCCAGTCTAACCTCATCTGTCAGCCTATCCATCACCACTGCAAAAAGGAAGGGGCTCAGGGCTGATCCCTGATGCAGTCCCACGTCCACCTTAAATTCTTCTGTCACACCTACAGCACACCTCACCGCTGTTCTGCTGCCCTCGTACATGTCCTGTATTATTCTAACATACTTCTCTGCCACTCCAGACGTCCGCATGCAGTGCCACAGTTCCTCTCTGGGTACTCTGTCATAGGCTTTCTCTAGATCTACAAAGACACAATGTAGCTCCTTCTGACCTTCTCTGTACTTTTCCATCAACATCCTCAAGGCAAATAATGCATCTGTGGTACTCTTTCTAGGCATGAAACCATACTGTTGCTCGCAAATACTCACTTCTGTCCTGAGTCTAGCCTCCACTACTCTTTCCCATAACTTCATTGTGTGGCTCATCAACTTTATTCCTCTATAGTTGCCACAGCTCTGCACATCACCTTTGTTCTTAAAAATGGGCACCAGTACACTTTTGCTCCATTCCTCAGACATCTTCTCACGCACTAGAATTCTATTGAACAAGCTGGTCAAAAACTTCACAGCCACATCTCCTAGATGCTTCCATACCTCCACAGGAATGTCATCAGGACCAACTGCCTTTCCATTTTTCATCCTCTTTAATGCCTTTCTAACGTCCCCCTTACTAATCATTGCCACTTCCTGGTCCACCGCACTTACCTCTTCTACTCTCCCTTCTCTATCATTTTCCTCATTCATCAACTCCTCGAAGTATTCTTTCCATCTAGCAAGCACACTGCTGGCACCAGTCAACGTATTTCCATCTCTATCCTTAATCACCCTAACCTGCTGCACATCCTTCCCATCTCTATCCCTCTGTCTGGCCAGCCTGTATAGATCCTTTTCTCCTTCTTTAGTGTCCAACCTGCCATACATGTCATCATATGCCTCTTGTTTTGCCTTTGCCACCTCTACCTTTGCCCTGTGTCGCATCTCAATGTATTCCTTTCGCCTCTCCTTGGTCCTCTCAGTGTCCCACTTCTTCTTAGCTAACCTTTTTCCTTGTATGATTTCCTGTACTGTGAGGTTCCACCACCAAGTCTCCTTCTCTCCTTTCCTGCCAGAAGATACACCAAGTACTCTCCTGCCTGCTTCTCTGATCACCTTGGCTGCAGTGGTCCAGTCTTCTGGAAGCTCCTGCCGTCCACCGAGAGCCTGTATCACCTCTTCCCGAAAAGCTGCACAACACTCGTCCTGTCTCAGCTTCCACCACATGGTTCTCTTCTCTGCCTTTGTCTTCCTAATTGTCCTCCCCACCACCAGAGTCATCTTACACACCACCATCCTATGCTGTCTAGCCACACTCTCCCCTACCACTACCTTACAGTTGGTAACCTCCTTCAGATTACATCGTCTGCACAAGATGTAATCCACCTGTGTGCTTCTACCTCCGCTCTTGTAGGTCACCCTATGTTCGTGCCTCTTCTGAAAAAAAGTGTTCACTACAGCCATTTGCATCCTTGTTGCAAAGTCTACCACCATCTGTCCCTCCAAGTTCCTTTCCTGGATGCCGTACTTACCCATCACTTCTTCATCACCCCTATTACCTTCACCAACATGTCCATTACAATCTGCACCAATTACGACTCTCTCTCTGTCTGGGATGCTCAGAACTACATCATCTAGCTCCTTCCAGAATTTCTCTTTCACCTCTAGGTCACATCCTACCTGTGGGGCATAGCCACTAATCACATTACACATAACACCCTCAATTTCAAATTTCAGCCTCATCACTCGATCTGATACTCTTTTCACCTCCAAGACATTCTTAGCCAACTCTTCTTTCAAAATAACCCCGACTCCATTTCTCTTCCCATCTACACCATGGTAAAATAATTTAAACCCTGCCCCTAAACGTCTAGCCTTACTGCCTTTCCACCTGGTCTCCTGGACACACAATATATCAACCTTTCTCCTAATCATCATGTCAACCAACTCCCGAGATTTTCCTGTCATAGTTCCAACATTCAAAGTCCCCACATTCAGTTCTAGGCTCTGTGTTTTCCTCTTCTCTTTCTGCCGAAGAACCCGCTTTCCACCTCCTCTTCTTCTTTGACTTCGACCCACAGTAGCTGAATTTCCAACGGCGCCCCGCAGGTTGACGGCGCCGGTGGCGGACGTTGTTAACCCGGGCCACGACCGATCCGGTATGGAATTCTTTGGATGAACGCTCATATTTGTTTGGCAAGGTTTTAAGCCGGATGCCCTTCCTGACGCAACCCTCTGCATTTATCCGGGCTTGGGACCGGCCTACAGTTTGCACTGACTTGTGCCACCCATAGGGCTGCATTTGGATTAACCTAAATGATGTGTTAATATTGTAAACAATACAATAGATGGATAAGACTTGAGTGATATATATATATTTTTTTTTTCCCACAAATTTTTTCCACTAGAGGAAGCTGCCGGTACCTGTGTGCAGTAGGTGTGTTTTCAATAAAGCCAGTTGCTTTTTCACCACTACACTACTAAGCTCAGGGTCATAAACAGAAATGGTCGTAGGTTGCATGTACTGTAAGTCGACAGAATCACTGGTACTTCAATGCAGCAATTGTAAAAAGTATTTTTATTTTTTTTCTTCTTATTATTATTTTTGATGAATGTCAACCTGGCGGCACGGTGGCCGACTGGTTAGAGCGTCAGCCTCACAGGTCTGAGGACCCGGGTTCAATCCCCGGCCACGCCTGTGTGGAGTTTGCATGTTCTCCCCGTGCCTGCGTGGGTTTTCTCCAGGCACTCCGGTTTCCTCCCACATCCCAAAAACATGCATTAATTGGAGACTCTAAATTGCCCGTAGGCATGACTGTGAGTGCGAATGGTTGTCTTTTTCAATGTGCCCTGCAATTGGCTGGCGACCAGTTCGGGGTGTACCCCGCCTCCTGCCCGATGACAGCTGGGATAGGCTCCAGCACGCCCATGACCCTAGTGAGGAGAAGCGGCTCAGAAAATGGATGGATGGATGAATGTCAACCTGATTTTTAATCGATAAAAACTGCAAATATGTGGAAATGTCCAACCAAAGCTTTGGGATTCAAACCACTGCCTCTAACTAATATAAAGGGGAGCATTCTAACTCAGAATGCATGAGAATTTACGAGGAAAACAGCCTGTGTGAAGTTATGAGTGAAAAGAAAAGTGGATAGCAGGCGCTGGGAAGCATTTTTAAGCGATAAAAAGTGCAAATGTGTGTAAAAGTCCAACCAAAGCTTTGGGATTCAAACCACTGCCTGTAACTAGTATAAAGGGGAGAGTTCTACTCTAATAAGCAAGAGACTTTACTGGGAAAGCATCCTTTGTGAAGTTATGAGTGAAAATAAAAAAAGTGGACAGCAGGTGCTGGGAAGCATTTTTAAGTGATAAAAACTGCAAATGTGTGTAAAAGTCCAACCAAAGCTTTGGGATTCAAAAAACTGCCTGTAACTAGCATAAAGGGCAGAGTTCTACTCTAATAAGCAAGAGACTTTACTGGGAAAGCATCCTTTGTGAAGTTATGAGTGAAAATAAAAAAAGTGGACAGCAGGTGCTGGGAAGCATTTTTAAGTGATAAAAACTGCAAATGTGTGTAAAAGTCCAACCAAAGCTTTGGGATTCAAAAAACTGCCTGTAACTAGCATAAAGGGCAGAGTTCTACTCTAAATAGCCAGAGATTTTAGTGGGAAAGCATCCTTTGTGAAGTTATGAGTCAAAATAAAAAAAGTGTACAGCCAGGCGCTAGGAACCATTTTTAAGCAATAAAAAACTGCAAATGTGTGTAAAACTCCAACCAAAGCTTTGGGATGCAAAAAACTGCCTGTAACTAGTATAAAGGGTAGAGTTCTACTCGAAATAGCCAGAGATTTTACTGGGAAAGCATCTTTTGTGAAGTTATGAGTCAAAATAAAAAAAGTGTACAGCCAGGCGCTGGGAAGCGTTTTTAAGCAATTAAAAAAACTGCAAATGTGTGTAAAACTCCAACCAAACCTTTTGGATTAAAAATACTGCCTGTAACTAGTATAAAGGGCAGAGTTCTACTCTAAATAGCCAGAGATATTAGTGGGAAAGCATCCTTTTTGAAGTTATGAGTCAAAATAAAAAAAGTGTACAGCAGGCGCTGGGATGTCATGAACGGAACAGAGGCTAGGACCCAAAAATGCAAGACTCCAAAACAAATGGACAGTTTCCAAAAAAGAGAGGTTTAATAGACGGGCATAGGTCGGTACACGGGCAGGCAATCCAAGAAGGGCAACAGTATCCAAGAACATGAGGCAAAGAGGCAAGGTCGATAATCGGAACAGGGTCAAAGTCTTACTGTGAGTCTGTGACAAGGAATGCTGGAACGTGACGACAAGGTACAACGAACTGGCAACGAGAGGGAATGAGACACGAGGTTAAATACAATAGGTAATTAGGGTGAACGAGGCACAGGTGGTGAAGATGCTCACAGGAGCAGGTGTGTGAGAAACGAGAGAGGAAGACAAAACCTGGCACACACGCACACCCACACATGACAGTAGCCCCCCCTTAACGGCCGGCCCCAGACGGCCCTGGGGCCCCTGGATGCGCAACGTGGAAGTCCCGAATGAGCGAATCATCCATGATAAACGCAGACGGTACCCATGAACGTTCCTCAGGCCCATAGCCCTCCCAGTCCACCAGATATTGAAACCCCCTCCCCCTCCGACGAGACGACAACAGCCGCTTCACAGCGAAGACAGGGCCCCCATCCACAAACCGGGGGGGAGGAGGGGGCCTGGAAGGCGGGACCAGAGGGGAGTCCCGGGCTGGTTTGAGTAGGCTGACATGAAAAGCAGGGTGGACCCGCATCGACCTTGGGAGCCTCAGCTTCACGGTGACAGGGTTGATGATCTTTGTGATGGGGAAGGGCCCAACGAACCTGGGAGCGAGCTTCTTGGACTCCACCCGGAGTGGAATATGTTTGGTCGAGAGCCAAACTCGCTGACCCACTTTGTAGTTCGGGGCCGGTGTCCTCCGACGGTCAGCAGCGGCTTTTGTAGGACCGTCCCTGGCGCAGCAGCATCTGTCGGGCTCGCTCCCAGGTCCTCCTGCAGCGTCTCACCAAGGTTAATGCCGCTGGAACTGTGGACTCAGGGGCTATGGCAGGAAACAGAGATGGTTGGTAACCATGCACAACGTGAAAAGGCGATAGACCAGTGGATGCAGAGGGGAGGGAATTGTGGGAGAATTCGACCCAAACCAATTTCTGAGACCAGGATCGCGGATCCTGTGAAGCGAGACATCGGAGCCCCGTCTCCAGGTCCTGGTTCAGCCTCTCGGTTTGGCCGTTGGTTTCAGGATGAAACCCAGATGACAGACTGACGGTAGCACCTATGAGTTTGCAAAACTCCTTCCAAAATTGCGAAATGAATTGGGGACCCCTATCAGACACCACATTCCTGGGGAAACCATGGAACTTAAAAACCTGATTAATCATCAGCTCGGCAGTGTCTTTAGCTGAGGGGAGTTTTGGAAGTGCAATGAAGTGTGCCATCTTAGAGAACCTGTCAACAACTGTAAGAATGGTGGTATTGCCTTTAGAGGCCGGTAATCCTGTCACAAAGTCTACGGAAATGTCTGACCAAGGACGTAGTGGTATTGGCAGGGGTCGCAACTCCCCAGAAGGACGTTGATGAGAGGGCTTGTTGGCAGCACATACCTGGCAAGCATTGACATAATCAATAACATCCCTCCTAATATTAGGCCACCAAAAGCGCTGTTCGACCACTGATTGAGTCTTGGCAATGCCTGGGTGACATACAGTGCGGTTCGTGTGAGCCCAGTGGATGACTCTTCCCCTTAAGGTCGGAACCACATAAAGCCTGTTTTCAGGGCAATCGTCAGGGCTAGGAGTGTCTTTCAGAGCCCCTTTAACCGCCGTTTCAATGTCCCAAACAAAAGCGGAAATAAAACATGACTTGGGCAAAATAGTCTTTGGGTTGGACAAAGAATTCTCTTCGGAGAAAATGCGTGACAAAGCATCTGGCTTACCATTTTTAGAACCGGGTCGGTAGGATAGCGTGAAATTAAATCTAGTAAAGAACAGAGCCATCTAGCCTGCCTCGCATTTAATCTTTTAGCAGTCTTAATATACTCAAGGTTCTTGTGATCTGTCCATACTAAAAACAGAGTCTGTGCCCCCTCTAGCCAGTGCCTCCACTCCATCAAGGCCACCTTGACTGCCAGCAGTTCACGGTCACCATTGTCATAATTTTACTCAGCTGGGGTCAGTTTTTTGGAGAGAAAAGCACAAGGATGTAATTTATCATCCTTGAGAGATTTCTGGGAGAGCACTGCTCCTATTCCGGCATCAGACGCATCGACTTCTACCACAAACTGCTGTTGGAGATCTGGCAAAGTAAGGATGGGAGCGGAGGTAAAGCTCGACTTAAGTTTTTGAAACGCTGCCTGACAAAGCGGGTTCCATGCAAAAGGTTTGTGTGGCGAGGTAAGATCATGCAAAGGAGAGGCTATAGAACTGAAATTCCTGATGAATTTTCTGTAGAAGTTTGCGAACCCCAAGAACCTTTGTATATCTTTGCGTGACGTCGGGAGTAGGCCAATTAATTACTGCATCGACTTTGCAAGGGTCCATTTTGACTTCACCTTGAGCCAGGACAAAACCCAGAAAAGAAACTGACGCCCTGTGGAACTCACATTTCTCAGCCTTAACATATAGTTGGTTCTGCAGTAACTGCTGCAAAACAGAGCGGACATGAATAATGTGAGTCTCCTCATCCGGGGAGAAAATCAAAATGTCATCCAAATAAACAAAAACATAAACATTCAGCATGTCACGCAGGACATCATTGACGAGGTTCTGGAAAACAGCTGGAGCGTTAGTAAGCCCAAAAGGCATTACCAAATATTCATAATGTCCTGTTGGTGTGTTAAATGCTGTTTTCCATTCATCCCCCTCCCTTATTCTGACTAGATGATATGCATTTCTTAAGTCCAGTTTGGTGAAAACCTTGGCTCCCTCCAGGAACTCAAAGGCGGTGGAGATGAGAGGAAGAGGGTACCTGTTTTTTACAGTGATATCGTTGAGACCCCGGTAATCGATACAGGGTCGCAGGGTCTTGTCTTTCTTGTCCACAAAGAAAAATCCTGCTCCCGCAGGGGATGAAGATGGGCGAATGAGGCCGGCTGCCAGTGATTCCTCCACGTACTCCTTCATGGCCTTGTGTTCCGGCCCTGAAAGAGAGAACAACCTGCCTCGTGGGGGTGTGGTTCCAGGCAGCAAGTCAATAGCACAGTCATAAGGTCTGTGGGGTGGAAGGGATTTGGCCTTGGACTTGGAAAAAACGTCTTTAATATCCTGGTAACAGGTGGGCACTTGAGATAAATCAGGATCCCCAGATGGGGTCTGTGGATTGTCCTTAGAAACATGACCCTGAACATCACATGGCGGCTTGAAACAGTTCCAGGCGCAATTGCTGCCCCATGACATAACCTGCCCAGAGGACCAGTCAATGTGGGGGTTATGTAATCTCAACCATGGGTTCCCTAAGATAAGGTCCTGATTCATGGCGTCAAAAACATGAAAACTAATGCGTTCCGAGTGAGAATCGGGAAATGTCAATGTGAGTGTTTGAGTGCGGTGAGTGATTTTGCCCATAAAACTGCCGTCTGCAGCATAGGTGTTGCGGTGGCGTTTTATTTCAAAGGTTCTAAGGTGCATACGTTTAACGAGGATGGAGTTGAGTAAGTTTGCGTCAGAACCAGAGTCAATTAATACAGGTGTATGAATTTCTTGATCAGGAGAGCATAGTGTCACTTTAGGAAGAACCCGTGTAGGGTCTTCCTTCATCAAATTCAGACTCACCTCTCCCGTGCCCTTGCTACCGGCACCGGCAACTTTGACGTGACAGTTGCTCACGGAATGACCCAACTGACCGCAGTAGAAGCACCGCCCTTCCCATCAGCCGGCGTTGACGTTCCTCAGGGGAGAGACGGAACCTGCCCAGTTGCATGGGTTCCTCCGTGGGGACGTTAGCCAGTGGGCTGAGACCGGAACCAGGGGATCTGTCCTTGGTTTGGCTGGTCACCGAGGCTTGTCCTCAAAGTGCGCGGTGACGCAGCCTTCCGCCGATCTCCATCCAGCTCGCGATCCAAAAGCCTCCTGTCGATTTTTACGGCGAGAGCGATGAGAGTGTCCAAGTCGGTCGGCAGGTCTAGCGGCACTAAATGATCCTTGACGGCGGGGGATAGTCCTTGAAAAAAGGCATCGAGTAGCGCCCGATTATTCCAATGACTCTCAGCTGCTAGAATGCGAAACTCAATCGCGTAATCTGACACCCTGCGCATGCCTTGTCGTAAGGTGACAAGGGAGCGAGCTGCCTCACGATCCGGAGTGGAAAATTGAAAAATTTGCTCCATAGTCTTTACGAAAAAAGCCCATGAATGACACGTGGCGGCATTGCGGCTCCATTCAGCAGTAGCCCACGCCTCCGCACGACCAGTCAGGTGGGAAATGACGAAAGCGATCTTTGCCCGCTCGGTGGGGAAGGCAGCTGCCTGCAGCTCAAAGTGGAGTTCGCACTGCGTGATGAACGGCTTAATGTTCCCAGAATTTCCAGAGAACCTCTCCGGTCGGAGAGAGCTGTGGGCAGACAGCAGCGGAGGTGGCAGGTGGCTGCATGTTGACTGTTTCACATGGAAATACCGTGGCGGTATTGGGTGTGGTGCCAACTGGTTCCTTGTCTTGGATAATTTTCATAAGAAGTTCAAACTGTGAGGCCACCTGTCTCATCATATTGTCCTGATCCCTTGACAGTCCCTCTAGATGAAGGTGGAGGGCAGCAAGCTGCTCATCCTGCTTCGAGAGGCGTTGACCCTGCGCTTGAAGGGCTTTGCGCACCGGGTCTGAGTCTGCTGGGTCCATGTTATGGCCAGTTCGTTCTGTCATGAACGGAACAGAGGCTAGGACCCAAAAATGCAAGACTCCAAAACAAATGGACAGTTTCCAAAAAGAGAGGTTTAATAGACGGGCATAGGTCGGTACACGGGCAGGCAATCCAAGAAGGGCAATAGTATCCAAGAACATGAGGCAAAGAGGCAAGGTCGATAATCGGAACAGGGTCAAAGTCTTACTGTGAGTCTGTGACAAGGAATGCTGGAACGTGACGACAAGGTACAACGAACTGGCAACAAGTGGGAATGAGACACGAGGTTAAATACAATCGGTAATTAGGTATGAACGAGGCACAGGTGGTGAAGATGCTCACAGGAGCAGGTGTGTGAGAAACGAGAGAGAGGAAGAAAAAACCTGGAACACACGCACACACACACACACACACACACACACACCCACATAAAAAAGTGTACAGCCAAGGCGCTGGGAAGCGTTTTTAAGCAATAAAAAACTGCAAATGTGTGTAAAACTCCAACCAAAGCTTTTGGATGAAAAAAACTGCCTGTAACAAGTATAAAGGACAGAGTTCTATTCTAAATAGCCAGAGATTTTAGTGGGAAAGCATCCTTTTTGAAGTTAAGAGTCAAAATAAAAAAAGGTGTACAGCCAGGCGCTGGGAAGCGTTTTTAAGCAATAAGAAACTGCAAATGTGTGTAAAACTCCAACCAAAGCTTTTGGATTAAAAAAACTGCCTGTAACTAGTATAAAGGCCAGAGTTCTATTCTAAATAGCCAGAGATTTTAGTGGGAAAGCATCCTTTTTGAAGTTATGAGTCAAAATTAAAAAAAGTGTACAGCCAGGCGCTGCTAAGCGTTTTTAAGCAATAAAAAACTGCAAATGTGTTTAAAACTCCAACCAAAGCTCTTGGATGCAAAAAACTGCCTGTAACTAGTATAAAGGGCATAGTTCTACTCTAAATAGCCAGAGATTTGAGTGGGAAAGCATCCTTTTTGAAGTTATGAGTCAAAATAAAAAAAAGTGTAAAGCCAGGCGCTGGGAAGCGTTTTTAAGCAATAAGAAACTGCAAATGTGTGTAAAACTCCAACCAAAGCTTTTGGATTAAAAAAACTGCCTGTAACTAGTATAAAGGGCAGAGTTCTACTCTAAATAGCCAGAGATTTTAGTGGG
This sequence comes from Phycodurus eques, assembly GCF_024500275.1. Classification (NCBI taxonomy): domain Eukaryota; kingdom Metazoa; phylum Chordata; class Actinopteri; order Syngnathiformes; family Syngnathidae; genus Phycodurus; species Phycodurus eques. The sequence continues at coordinate 3,533,581 of NC_084541.1, forward strand.
AAAGCATCCTTTTTGAAGTTATGAGTCAAAATAAAAAAAGTGTACAGCCAGGCGCTGGGAAGCGTTTTTAAGCAATAAAAAACTGCAAATGTGTGTAAAACTCCAACCAAAGCTTTTGGATGCAAAAAACTGCCTGTAACTAGTATAAAGGGCAGAGATTAAAAAAAATTTAAAAAAGTGTACAGCCAGGCGCTGCTAAGCGTTTTTAAGCAATAAAAAACTGCAAATGTGTTTAAAACTCCAACCAAAGCTCTTGGATGCAAAAAACTGCCTGTAACTAGTATAAAGGGCAGAGTTCTACTCTAAATAGCCAGAGATTTGAGTGGGAAAGCATCCTTTTTGAAGTTATGAGTCAAAAAAAAAAAAAGTGTACAGCCAGGCGCTGCGAAGCATTTTTAAGCAATAAGAAACTGCAAATGTGTGTAAAACTCCAACCAAAGCTTTTGGATTAAAAAAAACTGCCTGTAACTAGGATAAAGGGCGGAGTTCTACTCTAAATAGCCAGAGATTTTAGTGGGAAAGCATCCTTTTTGAAGTTATGAGTCAAAATAAAAAAAAGTGTAAAGCCAGGCGCTGGGAAGCGTTTTTAAGCAATAAGAAACTGCAAATGTGTGTAAAACTCCAACCAAAGCTTTTGGATTAAAAAAACTGCCTGTAACTAGTATAAAGGGCAGAGTTCTACTCTAAATAGCCAGAGATTTTAGTGGGAAAAGCATCCTTTTTGAAGTTATGAGTCAAAATAAAAAAAGTGTACAGCCAGGCGCTGGGAAGCGTTTTTAAGCAATAAAAAACTGCAAATGTGTGTAAAACTCCAACCAAAGCTTTTGGATGCAAAAAACTGCCTGTAACTAGTATAAAGGGCAGAGTTCTACTCTAAATAGCCAGAGATTTTAGTGGGAAAGCATCCTTTTTGAAGTTATGAGTCAAAATAAAAAAAGTGTACAGCCAGGCGCTGGGAAGCGTTTTTAAGCAATAAGAAACTGCAAATGTGAGTAAAACTCCAACCAAAGCTTTTGGATTAAAAAAACTGCCTGTAACTAGTATAAAGGGCAGAGTTCTACTCTAAATAGCCAGAGATTTTAGTGGGAAAGCATCCTTTTTGAAGTTATGAGTCAAAATAGAAAACGTGTACAGCAGGCGCTGGGAAGCGTTTTTAAGCAATAAAAAACTGCAAATGTGTGTAAAACTCCAACCAAAGCTTTTGGATGCAAAAAACTGCCTGTAACTAGTATAAAGGGCAGAGTTCTACTCTAAATAGCCAGAGATTTGAGTGGGAAAGCATCCTTTTTGAAGTTATGAGTCAAAATAAAAAAAGTGTACAGCCAGGCGCTGGGAAGCGTTTTTAAGCAATAAGAAACTGCAAATGTGAGTAAAACTCCAACCAAACCTTTTGGATTAAAAAAACTGCCTGTAACTAGTATAAAGGGCAGAGATCTACTCTAGATAGTCAGAGATTTAAGTGGGAAAGCATTCCTTTTGAAGTTATGAGTCAAAATAAAAAAAGTGTACAGCCAAGGCGCTGGGAAGCGTTTTTAAGCAATAAAAAACTGCAAATGTGTGTAAAACTCCAACCAAAGCTTTTGGATGAAAAAAACTGCCTGTAACTAGTATAAAGGGCAGAGTTCTACTCGAAATAGCCAGATATTTTAGTGGGAAAGCATCCTTTTTGAAGTTATGAGTCAAAATAGAAAACGTGTACAGCAGGCGCTGGGAAGCGTTTTTAAGCAATAAAAAACTGCAAATGTGTGTAATACTCCAACCAAAGCTTTTGGATGCAAAAAACTGCCTGTAACTAGTATATAGGGCAGAGTTCTACTCTAAATAGCCAGAGATTTTAGTGGGAAAGCATCCTTTTTGAAGTTATGAGTCAAAATAAAAAAAGTGTACAGCCAAGGCGCTGGGAAGCGTTTGTAAGCAATAAAAAACTGCAAATGTGTGTAAAACTCCAACCAAAGCTTTTGGATGCAAAAAACTGCCTGTAACTAGTATAAAGGGCAGAGTTCTACTCTAAATAGCCAGAGATTTTAGTGGGAAAGCATCCTTTTTGAAGTTATGAGTCAAAATAGAAAACGTGTACAGCAGGCGCTGGAAAGCGTTTTTAAGCAATAAAAAACTGCAAATGTGTGTAAAACTCCAACCAAAGCTTTTGGATGCAAAAAAACTGCCTGTAACTAGTATAAAGGGCAGAGATTTAAAAAAATTAAAAAAAAGTGTACAGCCAGGCGCTGCTAAGCGTTTTTAAGCAATAAAAAACTGCAAATGTGTTTAAAACTCCAACCAAAGCTCTTGGATGCAAAAAACTGCCTGTAACTAGTATAAAGGGCAGAGTTCTACTCTAAATAGCCAGAGATTTGAGTGGGAAAGCATCCTTTTTGAAGTTATGAGTCAAAAAAAAAAAAAGTGTACAGCCAGGCGCTGCGAAGCGTTTTTAAGCAATAAAAAACTGCAAATGTGTGTAAAACTCCAACCAAAGCTTTTGGATGCAAAAAACTGCCTGTAACTAGTATAAAGGGCAGAGTTCTACTCTAAATAGCCAGAGATTTTTGTGGGAAAGCATCCTTTTTGAAGTTATGAGTCAAAAAAAAAAAAGTGTACAGCCAGGCGCTGGGAAGCGTTTTTAAGCAATAAGAAACTGCAAATGTGTGTAAAACTCCAACCAAAGCTTTTGGATTAAAAAAACTGCCTGTAACTAGTATAAAGGGCAGAGTTCTACTCTAAATAGCCAGAGATTTTAGTGGGAAAGCATCCTTTTTGAAGTTATGAGTCAAAATAAAAAAAGTGTACAGCCAGGCGCTGGGAAGCGTTTTTAAGCAATAAAAACTGCAAATGTGTGTAAAACTCCAACCAAAGCTTTTGGATTAAAAAAACTGCCTGTAACTAGTATAAAGGGCAGAGATTCTACTCTAAATAGCCAGAGATTTTAGTGGGAAAGCATCCTTTTTGAAGTTATGAGTCAAAATAAAAAAAGTGTACAGCCAAGGCGCTGGGAAGCGTTTTTAAGCAATAAAAAACTGCAAATGTGTGTAAAACTCCAACCAAAGCTTTTGGATGAAAAAAACTGCCTGTAACTAGTATAAAGGGCAGAGTTCTACTCGAAATAGCCAGATATTTTAGTGGGAAAGCATCCTTTTTGAAGTTATGAGTCAAAATAGAAAACGTGTACAGCAGGCGCTGGGAAGCGTTTTTAAGCAATAAAAAACTGCAAATGTGTGTAAAACTCCAACCAAAGCTTTTGGATGCAAAAAACTGCCTGTAACTAGTATAAAGGGCAGAGTTCTACTCTAAATAGCCAGAGATTTTAGTGGGAAAGCATCCTTTTTGAAGTTATGAGTCAAAATAAAAAAAGTGTACAGCCAGGCGCTGGGAAGCGTTTTTAAGCAATAAGAAACTGCAAATGTGTGTAAAACTCCAACCAAAGCTTTTGGATTAAAAAAACTGCCTGTAACTAGTATAAAGGGCAGAGTTCTACTCTAAATAGCCAGAGATTTTAGTGGGAAAGCATCCTTTTTGAAGTTATGAGTCAAAATAAAAAAAGTGTACAGCCAGGCGCTGGGAAGCGTTTTTAAGCAATAAAAAACTGCAAATGTGTGTAAAACTCCAACCAAAGCTTTTGGATGCAAAAAACTGCCTGTAACTAGTATAAAGGGCAGAGTTCTACTCTAAATAGCCAGAGATTTTAGTGGGAAAGCATCCTTTTTGAAGTTATGAGTCAAAATAAAAAAAGTGTACAGCCAGGCGCTGGGAAGCGTTTTTAAGCAATAAAAACTGCAAATGTGTGTAAAACTCCAACCAAAGCTTTTGGATTAAAAAAACTGCCTGTAACTAGTATAAAGGGCAGAGTTCTACTCTAAATAGCCAGAGATTTTAGTGGGAAAGCATCCTTTTTGAAGTTATGAGTCAAAATAAAAAAAGTGTACAGCCAGGCGCTGGGAAGCGTTTTTAAGCAATAAAAAACTGCAAATGTGTGTAAAACTCCAACCAAAGCTTTTGGATTAAAAAAACTGCCTGTAACTAGTATAAAGGGCAGAGTTCTACTCTAAATAGCCAGAGATTTAGTGGGAAAGCATCCTTTTTGAAGTTATGAGTCAAAATAAAAAAAGTGTACAGCCAAGGCGCTGGGAAGCGTTTTTAAGCAATAAAAAACTGCAAATGTGTGTAAAACTCCAACCAAAGCTTTTGGATGAAAAAAACTGCCTGTAACTAGTATAAAGGGCAGAGTTCTACTCGAAATAGCCAGAGATTTTAGTGGGAAAGCATCCTTTTTGAAGTTATGAGTCAAAATAGAAAACGTGTACAGCAGGCGCTGGGAAGCGTTTTTAAGCAATAAAAAACTGCAAATGTGTGTAAAACTCCAACCAAAGCTTTTGGATGCAAAAAACTGCCTGTAACTAGTATAAAGGGCAGAGTTCTACTCTAAATAGCCAGAGATTTTAGTGGGAAAGCATCCTTTTTGAAGTTATGAGTCAAAATAAAAAAAGTGTACAGCCAGGCGCTGGGAAGCGTTTTTAAGCAATAAGAAACTGCAAATGTGTGTAAAACTCCAACCAAAGCTTTTGGATGAAAAAAACTGCCTGTAACTAGTATAAAGGGCAGAGATTCTACTCTAAATAGCCAGAGATTTTAGTGGGAAAGCATCCTTTTTGAAGTTATGAGTCAAAATAAAAAAAGTGTACAGCCAAGGCGCTGGGAAGCGTTTTTAAGCAATAAAAAACTGCAAATGTGTGTAAAACTCCAACCAAAGCTTTTGGATGAAAAAAACTGCCTGTAACTAGTATAAAGGGCAGAGTTCTACTCGAAATAGCCAGAGATTTTAGTGGGAAAGCATCCTTTTTGAAGTTATGAGTCAAAATAGAAAACGTGTACAGCAGGCGCTGGGAAGCGTTTTTAAGCAATAAAAAACTGCAAATGTGTGTAAAACTCCAACCAAAGCTTTTGGATGCAAAAAACTGCCTGTAACTAGTATATAGGGCAGAGTTCTACTCTAAATAGCCAGAGATTTTAGTGGGAAAGCATCCTTTTTGAAGTTATGAGTCAAAATAAAAAAAGTGTACAGCCAAGGCTGCTGGGAAGCGTTTTTAAGCAATAAAAAACTGCAAATGTGTGTAAAACTCCAACCAAAGCTTTTGGATGCAAAAAACTGCCTGTAACTAGTATAAAGGGCAGAGTTCTACTCTAAATAGCCAGAGATTTTAGTGGGAAAGCATCCTTTTTGAAGTTATGAGTCAAAATAGAAAACGTGTACAGCAGGCGCTGGGAAGCGTTTTTAAGCAATAAAAAACTGCAAATGTGTGTAAAACTCCAACCAAAGCTTTTGGATGCAAAAAACTGCCTGTAACTAGTATAAAGGGCAGAGTTCTACTCTAAATAGCCAGAGATTTTAGTGGGAAAGCATCCTTTTTGAAGTTATGAGTCAAAATAGAAAACGTGTACAGCAGGCGCTGGGAAGCGTTTTTAAGCAATAAAAAACTGCAAATGTGTGTAAAACTCCAACCAAAGCTTTTGGATGCAAAAAACTGCCTGTAACTAGTATAAAGGGCAGAGTTCTACTCTAAATAGCCAGAGATTTTAGTGGGAAAGCATCCTTTTTGAAGTTATGAGTCAAAATAAAAAAAGTGTACAGCCAGGCGCTGGGAAGCGTTTTTAAGCAATAAGAAACTGCAAATGTGTGTAAAACTCCAACCAAAGCTTTTGGATTAAAAAAACTGCCTGTAACTAGTATAAAGGGCAGAGTTCTACTCTAAATAGCCAGAGATTTTAGTGGGAAAGCATCCTTTTTGAAGTTATGAGTCAAAATAAAAAAAGTGTACAGCCAGGCGCTGGGAAGCGTTTTTAAGCAATAGAAAACTGCAAATGTGTGTAAAACTCCAACCAAAGCTTTTGGATTAAAAAAACTGCCTGTAACTAGTATAAAGGGCAGAGTTCTACTCTAAATAGCCAGAGATTTTAGTGGGAAAACATCCTTTTTGAAGTTATGAGTCAAAATAAAAAGAAGTGTACAGCCAGGTGCTGGGAAGCGTTTTTAAGCAATAAGAAACTGCAAATGTGAGTAAAACTCCAACCAAACCTTTTGGATTAAAAAAACTGCCTGTAACTAGTATAAAGGGCAGAGATCTACTCTAAATAGCCAGAGATTTAAGTGGGAAAGCATTCCTTTTTGAAGTTATGAGTCAAAATAAAAAAAGTGTACAGCCAAGGCGCTGGGAAGCGTTTTTAAGCAATAAAAACTGCAAATGTGTGTAAAACTCCAACCAAAGCTTTTGGATGAAAAAAACTGCCTGTAACTAGTATAAAGGGCAGAGTTCTACTCTAAATAGCCAGATATTTTAGTGGGAAAGCATCCTTTTTGAAGTTATGAGTCAAAATAGAAAACGTGTACAGCAGGCGCTGGGAAGCGTTTTTAAGCAATAAAAAACTGCAAATGTGTGTAATACTCCAACCAAAGCTTTTGGATGCAAAAAACTGCCTGTAACTAGTATATAGGGCAGAGTTCTACTCTAAATAGCCAGAGATTTTAGTGGGAAAGCATCCTTTTTGAAGTTATGAGTCAAAATAAAAAAGTGTACAGCCAAGTTGCTGGGAAGCGTTTTTAAGCAATAAAAAACTGCAAATGTGTGTAAAACTCCAACCAAAGCTTTTGGATGCAAAAAACTGCCTGTAACTAGTATAAAGGGCAGAGTTCTACTCTAAATAGCCAGAGATTTTAGTGGGAAAGCATCCTTTTTGAAGTTATGAGTCAAAATAGAAAACGTGTACAGCAGGCGCTGGGAAGCGTTTTTAAGCAATAAAAAACTGCAAATGTGTGTAAAACTCCAACCAAAGCTTTTGGATGCAAAAAACTGCCTGTAACTAGTATAAAGGGCAGAGTTCTACTCTAAATAGCCAGAGATTTTAGTGGGAAAGCATCCTTTTTGAAGTTATGAGTCAAAATAGAAAACGTGTACAGCAGGCGCTGGGAAGCGTTTTTAAGCAATAAAAAACTGCAAATGTGTGTAAAACTCCAACCAAAGCTTTTGGATGCAAAAAACTGCCTGTAACTAGTATAAAGGGCAGAGTTCTACTCTAAATAGCCAGAGATTTTCGTGGGAAAGCATCCTTTTTGAAGTTATGAGTCAAAATAGAAAACGTGTACAGCAGGCGCTGGGAAGCGTATTTAAGCAATAAAAAACTGCAAATGTGTGTAAAACTCCAACCAAAGCTTTTGGATGCAAAAAACTGCCTGTAACTAGTATATAGGGCAGAGTTCTACTCTAAATACCCAGAGACTTTAGTGGGAAAGCATCCTTTTTGAAGTTATGAGTCAAAATAAAAAAGTGTACAGCCAAGGCGCTGGGAAGCGTTTTTAAGCAATAAAAAACTGCAAATGTGTGTAAACCTCCAACCAAAGCTTTTGGATGCAAAAAACTGCCTGTAACTAGTATAAAGGGCAGAGTTCTACTCTAAATAGCCAGAGATTGTCGTGGGAAAGCATCCTTTTTGAAGTTATGAGTCAAAATAGAAAACGTGTACAGCAGGCGCTGGGAAGCGTTTTTAAGCAATAAAAAACTGCAAATGTGTGTAAAACTCCAACCAAAGCTTTTGGATGCAAAAAACTGCCTGTAACTAGTATAAAGGGCAGAGTTCTACTCTAAATAGCCAGAGATTTTAGTGGGAAAGCATCCTTTTTGAAGTTATGAGTCAAAATAGAAAACGTGTACAGCAGGCGCTGGGAAGCGTTTTTAAGCAATAAAAAACTGCAAATGTGTGTAATACTCCAACCAAAGCTTTTGGATGCAAAAAACTGCCTGTAACTAGTATATAGGGCAGAGTTCTACTCTAAATAGCCAGAGATTTTAGTGGGAAAGCATCCTTTTTGAAGTTATGAGTCAAAATAAAAAAAGTGTACAGCCAAGTTGCTGGGAAGCGTTTTTAAGCAATAAAAAATTGCAAATGTGTGTAAAACTCCAACCAAAGCTTTTGGATGCAAAAAACTGCCTGTAACTAGTATAAAGGGCAGAGTTCTACTCTAAATAGCCAGAGATTTTCGTGGGAAAGCATCCTTTTTGAAGTTATGAGTCAAAATAGAAAACGTGTACAGCAGGCGCTGGGAAGCGTTTTTAAGCAATAAAAAACTGCAAATGTGTGTAAAACTCCAACCAAAGCTTTTGGATGCAAAAAACTGCCTGTAACTAGTATAAAGGGCAGAGTTCTACTCTAAATAGCCAGAGATTTTAGTGGGAAAGCATCCTTTTTGAAGTTATGAGTCAAAATAGAAAACGTGTACAGCAGGCGCTGGGAAGCGTTTTTAAGCAATAAAAAACTGCAAATGTGTGTAAAACTCCAACCAAAGCTTTTGGATGCAAAAAACTGCCTGTAACTAGTATATAGGGCAGAGTTCTACTCTAAATACCCAGAGACTTTAGTGGGAAAGCATCCTTTTTGAAGTTATGAGTCAAAATAAAAAAAGTGTACAGCCAAGGCGCTGGGAAGCGTTTTTAAGCAATAAAAAACTGCAAATGTGTGTAAACCTCCAACCAAAGCTTTTGGATGCAAAAAACTGCCTGTAACTAGTATAAAGGGCAGAGTTCTACTCTAAATAGCCAGAGATTGTCGTGGGAAAGCATCCTTTTTGAAGTTATGAGTCAAAATAGAAAACGTGTACAGCAGGCGCTGGGAAGCGTTTTTAAGCAATAAAAAACTGCAAATGTGTGTAAAACTCCAACCAAAGCTTTTGGATGCAAAAAACTGCCTGTAACTAGTATAAAGGGCAGAGTTCTACTCTAAATAGCCAGAGATTTAGTGGGAAAGCATCCTTTTTGAAGTTATGAGTCAAAATAGAAAACGTGTACAGCAGGCGCTGGGAAGCGTTTTTAAGCAATAAAAAACTGCAAATGTGTGTAAAACTCCAACCAAAGCTTTTGGATGCAAAAAACTGCCTGTAACTAGTATAAAGGGCAGAGTTCTACTCTAAATAGCCAGAGATTTTAGTGGGAAAGCATCCTTTTTGAAGTTATGAGTCAAAATAGAAAACGTGTACAGCAGGCGCTGGGAAGCGTTTTTAAGCAATAAAAAACTGCAAATGTGTGTAAAACTCCAACCAAAGCTTTTGGATGCAAAAAACTGCCTGTAACTAGTATAAAGGGCAGAGTTCTACTCTAAATAGCCAGAGATTTTAGTGGGAAAGCATCCTTTTTGAAGTTATGAGTCAAAATAGAAAACGTGTACAGCAGGCGCTGGGAAGCGTTTTTAAGCAATAAAAAACTGCAAATGTGTGTAAAACTCCAACCAAAGCTTTTGGATGCAAAAAACTGCCTGTAACTAGTATAAAGGGCAGAGTTCTACTCTAAATAGCCAGAGATTTTAGTGGGAAAGCATCCTTTTTGAAGTTATGAGTCAAAATAGAAAACGTGTACAGCAGGCGCTGGGAAGCGTTTTTAAGCAATAAAAAACTGCAAATGTGTGTAAAACTCCAACCAAAGCTTTTGGATGCAAAAAACTGCCTGTAACTAGTATAAAGGGCAGAGTTCTACTCTAAATAGCCAGAGATTTTAGTGGGAAAGCATCCTTTTTGAAGTTATGAGTCAAAATAGAAAACGTGTACAGCCAGGCGCTGGGAAGCGTTTTTAAGCAATAAAAAACTGCAAATGTGTGTAAAACTCCAACCAAAGCTTTTGGATGCAAAAAACTGCCTGTAACTAGTATAAAGGGCAGAGTTCTACTCTAAATAGCCAGAGATTTTAGTGGGAAAGCATCCTTTTTGAAGTTATGAGTCAAAATAGAAAACGTGTACAGCAGGCGCTGGGAAGCGTTTTTAAGCAATAAAAAACTGCAAATGTGTGTAAAACTCCAACCAAAGCTTTTGGATGCAAAAAACTGCCTGTAACTAGTATAAAGGGCAGAGTTCTACTCTAAATAGCCAGAGATTTTAGTGGGAAAGCATCCTTTTTGAAGTTATGAGTCAAAATAGAAAACGTGTACAGCAGGCGCTGGGAAGCGTTTTTAAGCAATAAAAAACTGCAAATGTGTGTAAAACTCCAACCAAAGCTTTTGGATGCAAAAAACTGCCTGTAACTAGTATAAAGGGCAGAGTTCTACTCTAAATAGCCAGAGATTTTAGTGGGAAAGCATCCTTTTTGAAGTTATGAGTCAAAATAGAAAACGTGTACAGCAGGCGCTGGGAAGCGTTTTTAAGCAATAAAAAACTGCAAATGTGTGTAAAACTCCAACCAAAGCTTTTGGATGCAAAAAACTGCCTGTAACTAGTATAAAGGGCAGAGTTCTACTCTAAATAGCCAGAGATTTTAGTGGGAAAGCATCCTTTTTGAAGTTATGAGTCAAAATAGAAAACGTGTACAGCAGGCGCTGGGAAGCGTTTTTAAGCAATAAAAAACTGCAAATGTGTGTAAAACTCCAACCAAAGCTTTTGGATGCAAAAAACTGCCTGTAACTAGTATAAAGGGCAGAGTTCTACTCTAAATAGCCAGAGATTTTAGTGGGAAAGCATCCTTTTTGAAGTTATGAGTCAAAATAGAAAACGTGTACAGCAGGCGCTGGGAAGCGTTTTTAAGCAATAAAAAACTGCAAATGTGTGTAAAACTCCAACCAAAGCTTTTGGATGCAAAAAACTGCCTGTAACTAGTATAAAGGGCAGAGTTCTACTCTAAATAGCCAGAGATTTTAGTGGGAAAGCATCCTTTTTGAAGTTATGAGTCAAAATAGAAAACGTGTACAGCAGGCGCTGGGAAGCGTTTTTTAAGCAATAAAAAACTGCAAATGTGTGTAAAACTCCAACCAAAGCTTTTGGATGCAAAAAACTGCCTGTAACTAGTATAAAGGGCAGAGTTCTACTCTAAATAGCCAGAGATTTTAGTGGGAAAGCATCCTTTTTGAAGTTATGAGTCAAAATAGAAAACGTGTACAGCAAGGCGCTGGGAAGCGTTTTTAAGCAATAAAAAACTGCAAATGTGTGTAAAACTCCAACCAAAGCTTTTGGATGCAAAAAACTGCCTGTAACTAGTATAAAGGGCAGAGTTCTACTCTAAATAGCCAGAGATTTTAGTGGGAAAGCATCCTTTTTGAAGTTATGAGTCAAAATAGAAAACGTGTACAGCAGGCGCTGGGAAGCGTTTTTAAGCAATAAAAAACTGCAAATGTGTGTAAAACTCCAACCAAAGCTTTTGGATGCAAAAAACTGCCTGTAACTAGTATAAAGGGCAGAGTTCTACTCTAAATAGCCAGAGATTTTAGTGGGAAAGCATCCTTTTTGAAGTTATGAGTCAAAATAGAAAACGTGTACAGCAGGCGCTGGGAAGCGTTTTTAAGCAATAAAAAACTGCAAATGTGTGTAAAACTCCAACCAAAGCTTTTGGATGCAAAAAACTGCCTGTAACTAGTATAAAGGGCAGAGTTCTACTCTAAATAGCCAGAGATTTTAGTGGGAAAGCATCCTTTTTGAAGTTATGAGTCAAAATAGAAAACGTGTACAGCAGGCGCTGGGAAGCGTTTTTAAGCAATAAAAAACTGCAAATGTGTGTAAAACTCCAACCAAAGCTTTTGGATGCAAAAAACTGCCTGTAACTAGTATAAAGGGCAGAGTTCTACTCTAAATAGCCAGAGATTTTAGTGGGAAAGCATCCTTTTTGAAGTTATGAGTCAAAATAGAAAACGTGTACAGCAGGCGCTGGGAAGCGTTTTTAAGCAATAAAAAACTGCAAATGTGTGTAAAACTCCAACCAAAGCTTTTGGATGCAAAAAACTGCCTGTAACTAGTATAAAGGGCAGAGTTCTACTCTAAATAGCCAGAGATTTTAGTGGGAAAGCATCCTTTTTGAAGTTATGAGTCAAAATAGAAAAACGTGTACAGCAGGCGCTGGGAAGCGTTTTTAAGCAATAAAAAACTGCAAATGTGTGTAAAACTCCAACCAAAGCTTTTGGATGCAAAAAACTGCCTGTAACTAGTATAAAGGGCAGAGTTCTACTCTAAATAGCCAGAGATTTTAGTGGGAAAGCATCCTTTTTGAAGTTATGAGTCAAAATAGAAAACGTGTACAGCAGGCGCTGGGAAGCGTTTTTAAGCAATAAAAAACTGCAAATGTGTGTAAAACTCCAACCAAAGCTTTTGGATGCAAAAAACTGCCTGTAACTAGTATAAAGGGCAGAGTTCTACTCTAAATAGCCAGAGATTTTAGTGGGAAAGCATCCTTTTTGAAGTTATGAGTCAAAATAGAAAACGTGTACAGCAGGCGCTGGGAAGCGTTTTTAAGCAATAAAAAACTGCAAATGTGTGTAAAACTCCAACCAAAGCTTTTGGATGCAAAAAACTGCCTGTAACTAGTATAAAGGGCAGAGTTCTACTCTAAATAGCCAGAGATTTTAGTGGGAAAGCATCCTTTTTGAAGTTATGAGTCAAAATAGAAAAAGTGTACAGCCAAGGCGCTGGGAAGCGTTTTTAAGCAATAAAAAACTGCAAATGTGTGTAAAACTCCAACCAAAGCTTTTGGATGCAAAAAACTGCCTGTAACTAGTATAAAGGGCAGAGTTCTACTCTAAATAGCCAGAGATTTTAGTGGGAAAGCATCCTTTTTGAAGTTATGAGTCAAAATAGAAAACGTGTACAGCAGGCGCTGGGAAGCGTTTTTAAGCAATAAAAAACTGCAAATGTGTGTAAAACTCCAACCAAAGCTTTTGGATGCAAAAAACTGCCTGTAACTAGTATAAAGGGCAGAGTTCTACTCTAAATAGCCAGAGATTTTAGTGGGAAAGCATCCTTTTTGAAGTTATGAGTCAAAATAGAAAACGTGTACAGCAGGCGCTGGGAAGCGTTTTTAAGCAATAAAAAACTGCAAATGTGTGTAAAACTCCAACCAAAGCTTTTGGATGCAAAAAACTGCCTGTAACTAGTATAAAGGGCAGAGTTCTACTCTAAATAGCCAGAGATTTTAGTGGGAAAGCATCCTTTTTGAAGTTATGAGTCAAAATAGAAAACGTGTACAGCAAGGCGCTGGGAAGCGTTTTTAAGCAATAAAAAACTGCAAATGTGTGTAAAACTCCAACCAAAGCTTTTGGATGCAAAAAACTGCCTGTAACTAGTATAAAGGGCAGAGTTCTACTCTAAATAGCCAGAGATTTTAGTGGGAAAGCATCCTTTTTGAAGTTATGAGTCAAAATAGAAAACGTGTACAGCAGGCGCTGGGAAGCGTTTTTAAGCAATAAAAAACTGCAAATGTGTGTAAAACTCCAACCAAAGCTTTTGGATGCAAAAAACTGCCTGTAACTAGTATAAAGGGCAGAGTTCTACTCTAAATAGCCAGAGATTTTAGTGGGAAAGCATCCTTTTTGAAGTTATGAGTCAAAATAGAAAACGTGTACAGCCAGGCGCTGGGAAGCGTTTTTAAGCAATAAAAACTGCAAATGTGTGTAAAACTCCAACCAAAGCTTTTGGATGCAAAAAACTGCCTGTAACTAGTATAAAGGGCAGAGTTCTACTCTAAATAGCCAGAGATTTTAGTGGGAAAGCATCCTTTTTGAAGTTATGAGTCAAAATAGAAAACGTGTACAGCAGGCGCTGGGAAGCGTTTTTAAGCAATAAAAACTGCAAATGTGTGTAAAACTCCAACCAAAGCTTTTGGATGCAAAAAACTGCCTGTAACTAGTATAAAGGGCAGAGTTCTACTCTAAATAGCCAGAGATTTTAGTGGGAAAGCATCCTTTTTGAAGTTATGAGTCAAAATAGAAAACGTGTACAGCAGGCGCTGGGAAGCGTTTTTAAGCAATAAAAAACTGCAAATGTGTGTAAAACTCCAACCAAAGCTTTTGGATGCAAAAAACTGCCTGTAACTAGTATAAAGGGCAGAGTTCTACTCTAAATAGCCAGAGATTTTAGTGGGAAAGCATCCTTTTTGAAGTTATGAGTCAAAATAGAAAACGTGTACAGCAGGCGCTGGGAAGCGTTTTTAAGCAATAAAAACTGCAAATGTGTGTAAAACTCCAACCAAAGCTTTTGGATGCAAAAAACTGCCTGTAACTAGTATAAAGGGCAGAGTTCTACTCTAAATAGCCAGAGATTTTAGTGGGAAAGCATCCTTTTTGAAGTTATGAGTCAAAATAGAAAACGTGTACAGCAGGCGCTGGGAAGCGTTTTTAAGCAATAAAAAACTGCAAATGTGTGTAAAACTCCAACCAAAGCTTTTGGATGCAAAAAACTGCCTGTAACTAGTATAAAGGGCAGAGTTCTACTCTAAATAGCCAGAGATTTTAGTGGGAAAGCATCCTTTTTGAAGTTATGAGTCAAAATAGAAAACGTGTACAGCAGGCGCTGGGAAGCGTTTTTAAGCAATAAAAAACTGCAAATGTGTGTAAAACTCCAACCAAAGCTTTTGGATGCAAAAAACTGCCTGTAACTAGTATAAAGGGCAGAGTTCTACTCTAAATAGCCAGAGATTTTAGTGGGAAAGCATCCTTTTTGAAGTTATGAGTCAAAATAAAAAACGTGTACAGCAGGCGCTGGGAAGCGTTTTTAAGCAATAAAAAACTGCAAATGTGTGTAAAACTCCAACCAAAGCTTTTGGATGCAAAAAACTGCCTGTAACTAGTATAAAGGGCAGAGTTCTACTCTAAATAGCCAGAGATTTTAGTGGGAAAGCATCCTTTTTGAAGTTATGAGTCAAAATAGAAAACGTGTACAGCAGGCGCTGGGAAGCGTTTTTAAGCAATAAAAAACTGCAAATGTGTGTAAAACTCCAACCAAAGCTTTTGGATGCAAAAAACTGCCTGTAACTAGTATAAAGGGCAGAGTTCTACTCTAAATAGCCAGAGATTTTAGTGGGAAAGCATCCTTTTTGAAGTTATGAGTCAAAATAGAAAAAGTGTACAGCCAGGCGCTGGGAAGCGTTTTTAAGCAATAAAAACTGCAAATGTGTGTAAAACTCCAACCAAAGCTTTTGGATGCAAAAAACTGCCTGTAACTAGTATAAAGGGCAGAGTTCTACTCTAAATAGCCAGAGATTTTAGTGGGAAAGCATCCTTTTTGAAGTTATGAGTCAAAATAGAAAACGTGTACAGCAGGCGCTGGGAAGCGTTTTTAAGCAATAAAAAACTGCAAATGTGTGTAAAACTCCAACCAAAGCTTTTGGATGCAAAAAACTGCCTGTAACTAGTATAAAGGGCAGAGTTCTACTCTAAATAGCCAGAGATTTTAGTGGGAAAGCATCCTTTTTGAAGTTATGAGTCAAAATAGAAAAACGTGTACAGCAGGCGCTGGGAAGCGTTTTTAAGCAATAAAAAACTGCAAATGTGTGTAAAACTCCAACCAAAGCTTTTGGATGCAAAAAACTGCCTGTAACTAGTATAAAGGGCAGAGTTCTACTCTAAATAGCCAGAGATTTTAGTGGGAAAGCATCCTTTTTGAAGTTATGAGTCAAAATAGAAAACGTGTACAGCAGGCGCTGGGAAGCGTTTTTAAGCAATAAAAAACTGCAAATGTGTGTAAAACTCCAACCAAAGCTTTTGGATGCAAAAAACTGCCTGTAACTAGTATAAAGGGCAGAGTTCTACTCTAAATAGCCAGAGATTTTAGTGGGAAAGCATCCTTTTTGAAGTTATGAGTCAAAATAGAAAACGTGTACAGCAGGCGCTGGGAAGCGTTTTTAAGCAATAAAAAACTGCAAATGTGTGTAAAACTCCAACCAAAGCTTTTGGATGCAAAAAACTGCCTGTAACTAGTATAAAGGGCAGAGTTCTACTCTAAATAGCCAGAGATTTTAGTGGGAAAGCATCCTTTTTGAAGTTATGAGTCAAAATAGAAAACGTGTACAGCAGGCGCTGGGAAGCGTTTTTAAGCAATAAAAAACTGCAAATGTGTGTAAAACTCCAACCAAAGCTTTTGGATGCAAAAAACTGCCTGTAACTAGTATAAAGGGCAGAGTTCTACTCTAAATAGCCAGAGATTTTAGTGGGAAAGCATCCTTTTTGAAGTTATGAGTCAAAATAGAAAACGTGTACAGCAGGCGCTGGGAAGCGTTTTTAAGCAATAAAAAACTGCAAATGTGTGTAAAACTCCAACCAAAGCTTTTGGATGCAAAAAAACTGCCTGTAACTAGTATAAAGGGCAGAGTTCTACTCTAAATAGCCAGAGATTTTAGTGGGAAAGCATCCTTTTTGAAGTTATGAGTCAAAATAAAAAACGTGTACAGCAGGCGCTGGGAAGCGTTTTTAAGCAATAAAAAACTGCAAATGTGTGTAAAACTCCAACCAAAGCTTTTGGATGCAAAAAACTGCCTGTAACTAGTATAAAGGGCAGAGTTCTACTCTAAATAGCCAGAGATTTTAGTGGGAAAGCATCCTTTTTGAAGTTATGAGTCAAAATAGAAAAACGTGTACAGCAGGCGCTGGGAAGCGTTTTTAAGCAATAAAAAACTGCAAATGTGTGTAAAACTCCAACCAAAGCTTTTGGATGCAAAAAACTGCCTGTAACTAGTATAAAGGGCAGAGTTCTACTCTAAATAGCCAGAGATTTTAGTGGGAAAGCATCCTTTTTGAAGTTATGAGTCAAAATAGAAAACGTGTACAGCAGGCGCTGGGAAGCGTTTTTAAGCAATAAAAAACTGCAAATGTGTGTAAAACTCCAACCAAAGCTTTTGGATGCAAAAAACTGCCTGTAACTAGTATAAAGGGCAGAGTTCTACTCTAAATAGCCAGAGATTTTAGTGGGAAAGCATCCTTTTTGAAGTTATGAGTCAAAATAGAAAACGTGTACAGCAGGCGCTGGGAAGCGTTTTTAAGCAATAAAAAACTGCAAATGTGTGTAAAACTCCAACCAAAGCTTTTGGATGCAAAAAACTGCCTGTAACTAGTATAAAGGGCAGAGTTCTACTCTAAATAGCCAGAGATTTTAGTGGGAAAGCATCCTTTTTGAAGTTATGAGTCAAAATAGAAAACGTGTACAGCAGGCGCTGGGAAGCGTTTTTAAGCAATAAAAAACTGCAAATGTGTGTAAAACTCCAACCAAAGCTTTTGGATGCAAAAAACTGCCTGTAACTAGTATAAAGGGCAGAGTTCTACTCTAAATAGCCAGAGATTTTAGTGGGAAAGCATCCTTTTTGAAGTTATGAGTCAAAATAGAAAACGTGTACAGCAGGCGCTGGGAAGCGTTTTTAAGCAATAAAAAACTGCAAATGTGTGTAAAACTCCAACCAAAGCTTTTGGATGCAAAAAACTGCCTGTAACTAGTATAAAGGGCAGAGTTCTACTCTAAATAGCCAGAGATTTTAGTGGGAAAGCATCCTTTTTGAAGTTATGAGTCAAAATAAAAAACGTGTACAGCCAGGCGCTGGGAAGCGTTTTTAAGCAATAAAAAACTGCAAATGTGTGTAAAACTCCAACCAAAGCTTTTGGATGCAAAAAACTGCCTGTAACTAGTATAAAGGGCAGAGTTCTACTCTAAATAGCCAGAGATTTTAGTGGGAAAGCATCCTTTTTGAAGTTATGAGTCAAAATAAAAAAAAGTGTACAGCCAGGCGCTGGGAAGCGTTTTTAAGCAATAAAAAACTGCAAATGTGTGTAAAACTCCAACCAAAGCTTTTGGATGCAAAAAACTGCCTGTAACTAGTATAAAGGGCAGAGTTCTACTCTAAATAGCCAGAGATTTTAGTGGGAAAGCATCCTTTTTGAAGTTATGAGTCAAAATAGAAAACGTGTACAGCAGGCGCTGGGAAGCGTTTTTAAGCAATAAAAAACTGCAAATGTGTGTAAAACTCCAACCAAAGCTTTTGGATGCAAAAAACTGCCTGTAACTAGTATAAAGGGCAGAGTTCTACTCTAAATAGCCAGAGATTTTAGTGGGAAAGCATCCTTTTTGAAGTTATGAGTCAAAATAGAAAACGTGTACAGCAGGCGCTGGGAAGCGTTTTTAAGCAATAAAAAACTGCAAATGTGTGTAAAACTCCAACCAAAGCTTTTGGATGCAAAAAACTGCCTGTAACTAGTATAAAGGGCAGAGTTCTACTCTAAATAGCCAGAGATTTTAGTGGGAAAGCATCCTTTTTGAAGTTATGAGTCAAAATAGAAAACGTGTACAGCCAGGCGCTGGGAAGCGTTTTTAAGCAATAAAAAACTGCAAATGTGTGTAAAACTCCAACCAAAGCTTTTGGATGCAAAAAACTGCCTGTAACTAGTATAAAGGGCAGAGTTCTACTCTAAATAGCCAGAGATTTTAGTGGGAAAGCATCCTTTTTGAAGTTATGAGTCAAAATAGAAAACGTGTACAGCAGGCGCTGGGAAGCGTTTTTAAGCAATAAAAAACTGCAAATGTGTGTAAAACTCCAACCAAAGCTTTTGGATGCAAAAAACTGCCTGTAACTAGTATAAAGGGCAGAGTTCTACTCTAAATAGCCAGAGATTTTAGTGGGAAAGCATCCTTTTTGAAGTTATGAGTCAAAATAAAAAACGTGTACAGCAGGCGCTGGGAAGCGTTTTTAAGCAATAAAAAACTGCAAATGTGTGTAAAACTCCAACCAAAGCTTTTGGATGCAAAAAACTGCCTGTAACTAGTATAAAGGGCAGAGTTCTACTCTAAATAGCCAGAGATTTTAGTGGGAAAGCATCCTTTTTGAAGTTATGAGTCAAAATAGAAAACGTGTACAGCAGGCGCTGGGAAGCGTTTTTAAGCAATAAAAAACTGCAAATGTGTGTAAAACTCCAACCAAAGCTTTTGGATGCAAAAAACTGCCTGTAACTAGTATAAAGGGCAGAGTTCTACTCTAAATAGCCAGAGATTTTAGTGGGAAAGCATCCTTTTTGAAGTTATGAGTCAAAATAGAAAAAGTGTACAGCAGGCGCTGGGAAGCGTTTTTAAGCAATAAAAAACTGCAAATGTGTGTAAAACTCCAACCAAAGCTTTTGGATGCAAAAAACTGCCTGTAACTAGTATAAAGGGCAGAGTTCTACTCTAAATAGCCAGAGATTTTAGTGGGAAAGCATCCTTTTTGAAGTTATGAGTCAAAATAGAAAAAGTGTACAGCAGGCGCTGGGAAGCGTTTTTAAGCAATAAAAAACTGCAAATGTGTGTAAAACTCCAACCAAAGCTTTTGGATGCAAAAAACTGCCTGTAACTAGTATAAAGGGCAGAGTTCTACTCTAAATAGCCAGAGATTTTAGTGGGAAAGCATCCTTTTTGAAGTTATGAGTCAAAATAGAAAACGTGTACAGCAGGCGCTGGGAAGCGTTTTTAAGCAATAAAAAACTGCAAATGTGTGTAAAACTCCAACCAAAGCTTTTGGATGCAAAAAACTGCCTGTAACTAGTATAAAGGGCAGAGTTCTACTCTAAATAGCCAGAGATTTTAGTGGGAAAGCATCCTTTTTGAAGTTATGAGTCAAAATAGAAAACGTGTACAGCAGGCGCTGGGAAGCGTTTTTAAGCAATAAAAAACTGCAAATGTGTGTAAAACTCCAACCAAAGCTTTTGGATGCAAAAAACTGCCTGTAACTAGTATAAAGGGCAGAGTTCTACTCTAAATAGCCAGAGATTTTAGTGGGAAAGCATCCTTTTTGAAGTTATGAGTCAAAATAGAAAACGTGTACAGCAGGCGCTGGGAAGCGTTTTTAAGCAATAAAAAACTGCAAATGTGTGTAAAACTCCAACCAAAGCTTTTGGATGCAAAAAACTGCCTGTAACTAGTATAAAGGGCAGAGTTCTACTCTAAATAGCCAGAGATTTTAGTGGGAAAGCATCCTTTTTGAAGTTATGAGTCAAAATAGAAAACGTGTACAGCAGGCGCTGGGAAGCGTTTTTAAGCAATAAAAAACTGCAAATGTGTGTAAAACTCCAACCAAAGCTTTTGGATGCAAAAAACTGCCTGTAACTAGTATAAAGGGCAGAGTTCTACTCTAAATAGCCAGAGATTTTAGTGGGAAAGCATCCTTTTTGAAGTTATGAGTCAAAATAGAAAACGTGTACAGCAGGCGCTGGGAAGCGTTTTTAAGCAATAAAAAACTGCAAATGTGTGTAAAACTCCAACCAAAGCTTTTGGATGCAAAAAACTGCCTGTAACTAGTATAAAGGGCAGAGTTCTACTCTAAATAGCCAGAGATTTTAGTGGGAAAGCATCCTTTTTGAAGTTATGAGTCAAAATAGAAAACGTGTACAGCAGGCGCTGGGAAGCGTTTTTAAGCAATAAAAAACTGCAAATGTGTGTAAAACTCCAACCAAAGCTTTTGGATGCAAAAAACTGCCTGTAACTAGTATAAAGGGCAGAGTTCTACTCTAAATAGCCAGAGATTTTAGTGGGAAAGCATCCTTTTTGAAGTTATGAGTCAAAATAGAAAACGTGTACAGCAGGCGCTGGGAAGCGTTTTTTAAGCAATAAAAAACTGCAAATGTGTGTAAAACTCCAACCAAAGCTTTTGGATGCAAAAAACTGCCTGTAACTAGTATAAAGGGCAGAGTTCTACTCTAAATAGCCAGAGATTTTAGTGGGAAAGCATCCTTTTTGAAGTTATGAGTCAAAATAGAAAAACGTGTACAGCAGGCGCTGGGAAGCGTTTTTAAGCAATAAAAAACTGCAAATGTGTGTAAAACTCCAACCAAAGCTTTTGGATGCAAAAAACTGCCTGTAACTAGTATAAAGGGCAGAGTTCTACTCTAAATAGCCAGAGATTTTAGTGGGAAAGCATCCTTTTTGAAGTTATGAGTCAAAATAGAAAACGTGTACAGCAGGCGCTGGGAAGCGTTTTTAAGCAATAAAAAACTGCAAATGTGTGTAAAACTCCAACCAAAGCTTTTGGATGCAAAAAACTGCCTGTAACTAGTATAAAGGGCAGAGTTCTACTCTAAATAGCCAGAGATTTTAGTGGGAAAGCATCCTTTTTGAAGTTATGAGTCAAAATATAAAAAAGTGTATAGCCAGGCGCTGGGAAGCGTTTTTAAGCAATAAAAAACTGCAAATGTGTGTAAAACTCCAACCAAAGCTTTTGGATGCAAAAAACTGCCTGTAACTAGTATAAAGGGCAGAGTTCTACTCTAAATAGCCAGAGATTTTAG
This sequence comes from Phycodurus eques, assembly GCF_024500275.1. Classification (NCBI taxonomy): domain Eukaryota; kingdom Metazoa; phylum Chordata; class Actinopteri; order Syngnathiformes; family Syngnathidae; genus Phycodurus; species Phycodurus eques. Next base: position 3,554,593 of record NC_084541.1, read on the forward strand.
TGGGAAAGCATCCTTTTTGAAGTTATGAGTCAAAATAGAAAACGTGTACAGCAGGCGCTGGGAAGCGTTTTTAAGCAATAAAAAACTGCAAATGTGTGTAAAACTCCAACCAAAGCTTTTGGATGCAAAAAACTGCCTGTAACTAGTATAAAGGGCAGAGTTCTACTCTAAATAGCCAGAGATTTTAGTGGGAAAGCATCCTTTTTGAAGTTATGAGTCAAAATAAAAAAGTGTACAGCCAGGCGCTGGGAAGCGTTTTTAAGCAATAAAAAACTGCAAATGTGTGTAAAACTCCAACCAAAGCTTTTGGATGCAAAAAACTGCCTGTAACTAGTATAAAGGGCAGAGTTCTACTCTAAATAGCCAGAGATTTTAGTGGGAAAGCATCCTTTTTGAAGTTATGAGTCAAAATAGAAAACGTGTACAGCAGGCGCTGGGAAGCGTTTTTTAAGCAATAAAAAACTGCAAATGTGTGTAAAACTCCAACCAAAGCTTTTGGATGCAAAAAACTGCCTGTAACTAGTATAAAGGGCAGAGTTCTACTCTAAATAGCCAGAGATTTTAGTGGGAAAGCATCCTTTTTGAAGTTATGAGTCAAAATAGAAAACGTGTACAGCAGGCGCTGGGAAGCGTTTTTAAGCAATAAAAAACTGCAAATGTGTGTAAAACTCCAACCAAAGCTTTTGGATGCAAAAAACTGCCTGTAACTAGTATAAAGGGCAGAGTTCTACTCTAAATAGCCAGAGATTTTAGTGGGAAAGCATCCTTTTTGAAGTTATGAGTCAAAATAGAAAACGTGTACAGCCAGGCGCTGGGAAGCGTTTTTAAGCAATAAAAAACTGCAAATGTGTGTAAAACTCCAACCAAAGCTTTTGGATGCAAAAAACTGCCTGTAACTAGTATAAAGGGCAGAGTTCTACTCTAAATAGCCAGAGATTTTAGTGGGAAAGCATCCTTTTTGAAGTTATGAGTCAAAATAGAAAACGTGTACAGCAGGCGCTGGGAAGCGTTTTTAAGCAATAAAAAACTGCAAATGTGTGTAAAACTCCAACCAAAGCTTTTGGATGCAAAAAACTGCCTGTAACTAGTATAAAGGGCAGAGTTCTACTCTAAATAGCCAGAGATTTTAGTGGGAAAGCATCCTTTTTGAAGTTATGAGTCAAAATAGAAAACGTGTACAGCAGGCGCTGGGAAGCGTTTTTAAGCAATAAAAAACTGCAAATGTGTGTAAAACTCCAACCAAAGCTTTTGGATGCAAAAAACTGCCTGTAACTAGTATAAAGGGCAGAGTTCTACTCTAAATAGCCAGAGATTTTAGTGGGAAAGCATCCTTTTTGAAGTTATGAGTCAAAATAGAAAACGTGTACAGCAGGCGCTGGGAAGCGTTTTTAAGCAATAAAAAACTGCAAATGTGTGTAAAACTCCAACCAAAGCTTTTGGATGCAAAAAACTGCCTGTAACTAGTATAAAGGGCAGAGTTCTACTCTAAATAGCCAGAGATTTTAGTGGGAAAGCATCCTTTTTGAAGTTATGAGTCAAAATAGAAAACGTGTACAGCAGGCGCTGGGAAGCGTTTTTAAGCAATAAAAAACTGCAAATGTGTGTAAAACTCCAACCAAAGCTTTTGGATGCAAAAAACTGCCTGTAACTAGTATAAAGGGCAGAGTTCTACTCTAAATAGCCAGAGATTTTAGTGGGAAAGCATCCTTTTTGAAGTTATGAGTCAAAATAGAAAACGTGTACAGCAGGCGCTGGGAAGCGTTTTTTAAGCAATAAAAAACTGCAAATGTGTGTAAAACTCCAACCAAAGCTTTTGGATGCAAAAAACTGCCTGTAACTAGTATAAAGGGCAGAGTTCTACTCTAAATAGCCAGAGATTTTAGTGGGAAAGCATCCTTTTTGAAGTTATGAGTCAAAATAGAAAACGTGTACAGCAGGCGCTGGGAAGCGTTTTTAAGCAATAAAAAACTGCAAATGTGTGTAAAACTCCAACCAAAGCTTTTGGATGCAAAAAACTGCCTGTAACTAGTATAAAGGGCAGAGTTCTACTCTAAATAGCCAGAGATTTTAGTGGGAAAGCATCCTTTTTGAAGTTATGAGTCAAAATAGAAAACGTGTACAGCAGGCGCTGGGAAGCGTTTTTAAGCAATAAAAAACTGCAAATGTGTGTAAAACTCCAACCAAAGCTTTTGGATGCAAAAAACTGCCTGTAACTAGTATAAAGGGCAGAGTTCTACTCTAAATAGCCAGAGATTTTAGTGGGAAAGCATCCTTTTTGAAGTTATGAGTCAAAATAGAAAACGTGTACAGCAGGCGCTGGGAAGCGTTTTTAAGCAATAAAAAACTGCAAATGTGTGTAAAACTCCAACCAAAGCTTTTGGATGCAAAAAACTGCCTGTAACTAGTATAAAGGGCAGAGTTCTACTCTAAATAGCCAGAGATTTTAGTGGGAAAGCATCCTTTTTGAAGTTATGAGTCAAAATAGAAAACGTGTACAGCAGGCGCTGGGAAGCGTTTTTTAAGCAATAAAAAACTGCAAATGTGTGTAAAACTCCAACCAAAGCTTTTGGATGCAAAAAACTGCCTGTAACTAGTATAAAGGGCAGAGTTCTACTCTAAATAGCCAGAGATTTTAGTGGGAAAGCATCCTTTTTGAAGTTATGAGTCAAAATAGAAAACGTGTACAGCAGGCGCTGGGAAGCGTTTTTAAGCAATAAAAAACTGCAAATGTGTGTAAAACTCCAACCAAAGCTTTTGGATGCAAAAAACTGCCTGTAACTAGTATAAAGGGCAGAGTTCTACTCTAAATAGCCAGAGATTTTAGTGGGAAAGCATCCTTTTTGAAGTTATGAGTCAAAATAGAAAACGTGTACAGCAGGCGCTGGGAAGCGTTTTTAAGCAATAAAAAACTGCAAATGTGTGTAAAACTCCAACCAAAGCTTTTGGATGCAAAAAACTGCCTGTAACTAGTATAAAGGGCAGAGTTCTACTCTAAATAGCCAGAGATTTTAGTGGGAAAGCATCCTTTTTGAAGTTATGAGTCAAAATAGAAAACGTGTACAGCAGGCGCTGGGAAGCGTTTTTAAGCAATAAAAAACTGCAAATGTGTGTAAAACTCCAACCAAAGCTTTTGGATGCAAAAAACTGCCTGTAACTAGTATAAAGGGCAGAGTTCTACTCTAAATAGCCAGAGATTTTAGTGGGAAAGCATCCTTTTTGAAGTTATGAGTCAAAATAGAAAACGTGTACAGCAGGCGCTGGGAAGCGTTTTTAAGCAATAAAAAACTGCAAATGTGTGTAAAACTCCAACCAAAGCTTTTGGATGCAAAAAACTGCCTGTAACTAGTATAAAGGGCAGAGTTCTACTCTAAATAGCCAGAGATTTTAGTGGGAAAGCATCCTTTTTGAAGTTATGAGTCAAAATAGAAAACGTGTACAGCAGGCGCTGGGAAGCGTTTTTAAGCAATAAAAAACTGCAAATGTGTGTAAAACTCCAACCAAAGCTTTTGGATGCAAAAAACTGCCTGTAACTAGTATAAAGGGCAGAGTTCTACTCTAAATAGCCAGAGATTTTAGTGGGAAAGCATCCTTTTTGAAGTTATGAGTCAAAATAGAAAACGTGTACAGCAGGCGCTGGGAAGCGTTTTTAAGCAATAAAAAACTGCAAATGTGTGTAAAACTCCAACCAAAGCTTTTGGATGCAAAAAACTGCCTGTAACTAGTATAAAGGGCAGAGTTCTACTCTAAATAGCCAGAGATTTTAGTGGGAAAGCATCCTTTTTGAAGTTATGAGTCAAAATAGAAAACGTGTACAGCAGGCGCTGGGAAGCGTTTTTTAAGCAATAAAAAACTGCAAATGTGTGTAAAACTCCAACCAAAGCTTTTGGATGCAAAAAACTGCCTGTAACTAGTATAAAGGGCAGAGTTCTACTCTAAATAGCCAGAGATTTTAGTGGGAAAGCATCCTTTTTGAAGTTATGAGTCAAAATAGAAAACGTGTACAGCAGGCGCTGGGAAGCGTTTTTAAGCAATAAAAAACTGCAAATGTGTGTAAAACTCCAACCAAAGCTTTTGGATGCAAAAAACTGCCTGTAACTAGTATAAAGGGCAGAGTTCTACTCTAAATAGCCAGAGATTTTAGTGGGAAAGCATCCTTTTTGAAGTTATGAGTCAAAATAGAAAACGTGTACAGCAGGCGCTGGGAAGCGTTTTTAAGCAATAAAAAACTGCAAATGTGTGTAAAACTCCAACCAAAGCTTTTGGATGCAAAAAACTGCCTGTAACTAGTATAAAGGGCAGAGTTCTACTCTAAATAGCCAGAGATTTTAGTGGGAAAGCATCCTTTTTGAAGTTATGAGTCAAAATAGAAAACGTGTACAGCAGGCGCTGGGAAGCGTTTTTAAGCAATAAAAAACTGCAAATGTGTGTAAAACTCCAACCAAAGCTTTTGGATGCAAAAAACTGCCTGTAACTAGTATAAAGGGCAGAGTTCTACTCTAAATAGCCAGAGATTTTAGTGGGAAAGCATCCTTTTTGAAGTTATGAGTCAAAATAGAAAACGTGTACAGCAGGCGCTGGGAAGCGTTTTTAAGCAATAAAAAACTGCAAATGTGTGTAAAACTCCAACCAAAGCTTTTGGATGCAAAAAACTGCCTGTAACTAGTATAAAGGGCAGAGTTCTACTCTAAATAGCCAGAGATTTTAGTGGGAAAGCATCCTTTTTGAAGTTATGAGTCAAAATAGAAAACGTGTACAGCAGGCGCTGGGAAGCGTTTTTAAGCAATAAAAAACTGCAAATGTGTGTAAAACTCCAACCAAAGCTTTTGGATGCAAAAAACTGCCTGTAACTAGTATAAAGGGCAGAGTTCTACTCTAAATAGCCAGAGATTTTAGTGGGAAAGCATCCTTTTTGAAGTTATGAGTCAAAATAGAAAAACGTGTACAGCAGGCGCTGGGAAGCGTTTTTAAGCAATAAAAAACTGCAAATGTGTGTAAAACTCCAACCAAAGCTTTTGGATGCAAAAAACTGCCTGTAACTAGTATAAAGGGCAGAGTTCTACTCTAAATAGCCAGAGATTTTAGTGGGAAAGCATCCTTTTTGAAGTTATGAGTCAAAATAGAAAACGTGTACAGCAGGCGCTGGGAAGCGTTTTTAAGCAATAAAAAACTGCAAATGTGTGTAAAACTCCAACCAAAGCTTTTGGATGCAAAAAACTGCCTGTAACTAGTATAAAGGGCAGAGTTCTACTCTAAATAGCCAGAGATTTTAGTGGGAAAGCATCCTTTTTGAAGTTATGAGTCAAAATAGAAAAACGTGTACAGCCAGGCGCTGGGAAGCGTTTTTAAGCAATAAAAAACTGCAAATGTGTGTAAAACTCCAACCAAAGCTTTTGGATGCAAAAAACTGCCTGTAACTAGTATAAAGGGCAGAGTTCTACTCTAAATAGCCAGAGATTTTAGTGGGAAAGCATCCTTTTTGAAGTTATGAGTCAAAATAGAAAACGTGTACAGCAGGCGCTGGGAAGCGTTTTTAAGCAATAAAAAACTGCAAATGTGTGTAAAACTCCAACCAAAGCTTTTGGATGCAAAAAACTGCCTGTAACTAGTATAAAGGGCAGAGTTCTACTCTAAATAGCCAGAGATTTTAGTGGGAAAGCATCCTTTTTGAAGTTATGAGTCAAAATAGAAAACGTGTACAGCAGGCGCTGGGAAGCGTTTTTAAGCAATAAAAAACTGCAAATGTGTGTAAAACTCCAACCAAAGCTTTTGGATGCAAAAAACTGCCTGTAACTAGTATAAAGGGCAGAGTTCTACTCTAAATAGCCAGAGATTTTAGTGGGAAAGCATCCTTTTTGAAGTTATGAGTCAAAATAGAAAACGTGTACAGCAGGCGCTGGGAAGCGTTTTTAAGCAATAAAAAACTGCAAATGTGTGTAAAACTCCAACCAAAGCTTTTGGATGCAAAAAACTGCCTGTAACTAGTATAAAGGGCAGAGTTCTACTCTAAATAGCCAGAGATTTTAGTGGGAAAGCATCCTTTTTGAAGTTATGAGTCAAAATAGAAAACGTGTACAGCAGGCGCTGGGAAGCGTTTTTAAGCAATAAAAAACTGCAAATGTGTGTAAAACTCCAACCAAAGCTTTTGGATGCAAAAAACTGCCTGTAACTAGTATAAAGGGCAGAGTTCTACTCTAAATAGCCAGAGATTTTAGTGGGAAAGCATCCTTTTTGAAGTTATGAGTCAAAATAAAAAACGTGTACAGCAGGCGCTGGGAAGCGTTTTTAAGCAATAAAAAACTGCAAATGTGTGTAAAACTCCAACCAAAGCTTTTGGATGCAAAAAACTGCCTGTAACTAGTATAAAGGGCAGAGTTCTACTCTAAATAGCCAGAGATTTTAGTGGGAAAGCATCCTTTTTGAAGTTATGAGTCAAAATAGAAAACGTGTACAGCAGGCGCTGGGAAGCGTTTTTAAGCAATAAAAAACTGCAAATGTGTGTAAAACTCCAACCAAAGCTTTTGGATGCAAAAAACTGCCTGTAACTAGTATAAAGGGCAGAGTTCTACTCTAAATAGCCAGAGATTTTAGTGGGAAAGCATCCTTTTTGAAGTTATGAGTCAAAATAGAAAACGTGTACAGCAGGCGCTGGGAAGCGTTTTTAAGCAATAAAAAACTGCAAATGTGTGTAAAACTCCAACCAAAGCTTTTGGATGCAAAAAACTGCCTGTAACTAGTATAAAGGGCAGAGTTCTACTCTAAATAGCCAGAGATTTTAGTGGGAAAGCATCCTTTTTGAAGTTATGAGTCAAAATAGAAAACGTGTACAGCAGGCGCTGGGAAGCGTTTTTAAGCAATAAAAAACTGCAAATGTGTGTAAAACTCCAACCAAAGCTTTTGGATGCAAAAAACTGCCTGTAACTAGTATAAAGGGCAGAGTTCTACTCTAAATAGCCAGAGATTTTAGTGGGAAAGCATCCTTTTTGAAGTTATGAGTCAAAATAGAAAACGTGTACAGCAGGCGCTGGGAAGCGTTTTTAAGCAATAAAAAACTGCAAATGTGTGTAAAACTCCAACCAAAGCTTTTGGATGCAAAAAACTGCCTGTAACTAGTATAAAGGGCAGAGTTCTACTCTAAATAGCCAGAGATTTTAGTGGGAAAGCATCCTTTTTGAAGTTATGAGTCAAAATAGAAAACGTGTACAGCAGGCGCTGGGAAGCGTTTTTAAGCAATAAAAAACTGCAAATGTGTGTAAAACTCCAACCAAAGCTTTTGGATGCAAAAAACTGCCTGTAACTAGTATAAAGGGCAGAGTTCTACTCTAAATAGCCAGAGATTTTAGTGGGAAAGCATCCTTTTTGAAGTTATGAGTCAAAATAGAAAACGTGTACAGCCAGGCGCTGGGAAGCGTTTTTAAGCAATAAAAAACTGCAAATGTGTGTAAAACTCCAACCAAAGCTTTTGGATGCAAAAAACTGCCTGTAACTAGTATAAAGGGCAGAGTTCTACTCTAAATAGCCAGAGATTTTAGTGGGAAAGCATCCTTTTTGAAGTTATGAGTCAAAATAGAAAACGTGTACAGCAGGCGCTGGGAAGCGTTTTTAAGCAATAAAAAACTGCAAATGTGTGTAAAACTCCAACCAAAGCTTTTGGATGCAAAAAACTGCCTGTAACTAGTATAAAGGGCAGAGTTCTACTCTAAATAGCCAGAGATTTTAGTGGGAAAGCATCCTTTTTGAAGTTATGAGTCAAAATAGAAAACGTGTACAGCAGGCGCTGGGAAGCGTTTTTAAGCAATAAAAAACTGCAAATGTGTGTAAAACTCCAACCAAAGCTTTTGGATGCAAAAAACTGCCTGTAACTAGTATAAAGGGCAGAGTTCTACTCTAAATAGCCAGAGATTTTAGTGGGAAAGCATCCTTTTTGAAGTTATGAGTCAAAATAAAAAAGTGTACAGCCAAGGCGCTGGGAAGCGTTTTTAAGCAATAAAAAACTGCAAATGTGTGTAAAACTCCAACCAAAGCTTTTGGATGCAAAAAACTGCCTGTAACTAGTATAAAGGGCAGAGTTCTACTCTAAATAGCCAGAGATTTTAGTGGGAAAGCATCCTTTTTGAAGTTATGAGTCAAAATAGAAAACGTGTACAGCAGGCGCTGGGAAGCGTTTTTAAGCAATAAAAAACTGCAAATGTGTGTAAAACTCCAACCAAAGCTTTTGGATGCAAAAAACTGCCTGTAACTAGTATAAAGGGCAGAGTTCTACTCTAAATAGCCAGAGATTTTAGTGGGAAAGCATCCTTTTTGAAGTTATGAGTCAAAATAGAAAACGTGTACAGCAGGCGCTGGGAAGCGTTTTTAAGCAATAAAAAACTGCAAATGTGTGTAAAACTCCAACCAAAGCTTTTGGATGCAAAAAACTGCCTGTAACTAGTATAAAGGGCAGAGTTCTACTCTAAATAGCCAGAGATTTTAGTGGGAAAGCATCCTTTTTGAAGTTATGAGTCAAAATAGAAAACGTGTACAGCAGGCGCTGGGAAGCGTTTTTAAGCAATAAAAAACTGCAAATGTGTGTAAAACTCCAACCAAAGCTTTTGGATGCAAAAAACTGCCTGTAACTAGTATAAAGGGCAGAGTTCTACTCTAAATAGCCAGAGATTTTAGTGGGAAAGCATCCTTTTTGAAGTTATGAGTCAAAATAGAAAACGTGTACAGCAGGCGCTGGGAAGCGTTTTTAAGCAATAAAAAACTGCAAATGTGTGTAAAACTCCAACCAAAGCTTTTGGATGCAAAAAACTGCCTGTAACTAGTATAAAGGGCAGAGTTCTACTCTAAATAGCCAGAGATTTTAGTGGGAAAGCATCCTTTTTGAAGTTATGAGTCAAAATAGAAAAACGTGTACAGCAGGCGCTGGGAAGCGTTTTTAAGCAATAAAAAACTGCAAATGTGTGTAAAACTCCAACCAAAGCTTTTGGATGCAAAAAACTGCCTGTAACTAGTATAAAGGGCAGAGTTCTACTCTAAATAGCCAGAGATTTTAGTGGGAAAGCATCCTTTTTGAAGTTATGAGTCAAAATAGAAAAACGTGTACAGCAGGCGCTGGGAAGCGTTTTTAAGCAATAAAAAACTGCAAATGTGTGTAAAACTCCAACCAAAGCTTTTGGATGCAAAAAACTGCCTGTAACTAGTATAAAGGGCAGAGTTCTACTCTAAATAGCCAGAGATTTTAGTGGGAAAGCATCCTTTTTGAAGTTATGAGTCAAAATAGAAAACGTGTACAGCCAGGCGCTGGGAAGCGTTTTTAAGCAATAAAAAACTGCAAATGTGTGTAAAACTCCAACCAAAGCTTTTGGATGCAAAAAACTGCCTGTAACTAGTATAAAGGGCAGAGTTCTACTCTAAATAGCCAGAGATTTTAGTGGGAAAGCATCCTTTTTGAAGTTATGAGTCAAAATAGAAAACGTGTACAGCAGGCGCTGGGAAGCGTTTTTAAGCAATAAAAAACTGCAAATGTGTGTAAAACTCCAACCAAAGCTTTTGGATGCAAAAAACTGCCTGTAACTAGTATAAAGGGCAGAGTTCTACTCTAAATAGCCAGAGATTTTAGTGGGAAAGCATCCTTTTTGAAGTTATGAGTCAAAATAGAAAACGTGTACAGCAGGCGCTGGGAAGCGTTTTTAAGCAATAAAAAACTGCAAATGTGTGTAAAACTCCAACCAAAGCTTTTGGATGCAAAAAACTGCCTGTAACTAGTATAAAGGGCAGAGTTCTACTCTAAATAGCCAGAGATTTTAGTGGGAAAGCATCCTTTTTGAAGTTATGAGTCAAAATAAAAAACGTGTACAGCCAGGCGCTGGGAAGCGTTTTTAAGCAATAAAAAACTGCAAATGTGTGTAAAACTCCAACCAAAGCTTTTGGATGCAAAAAAACTGCCTGTAACTAGTATAAAGGGCAGAGTTCTACTCTAAATAGCCAGAGATTTTAGTGGGAAAGCATCCTTTTTGAAGTTATGAGTCAAAATAGAAAACGTGTACAGCAGGCGCTGGGAAGCGTTTTTAAGCAATAAAAAACTGCAAATGTGTGTAAAACTCCAACCAAAGCTTTTGGATGCAAAAAACTGCCTGTAACTAGTATAAAGGGCAGAGTTCTACTCTAAATAGCCAGAGATTTTAGTGGGAAAGCATCCTTTTTGAAGTTATGAGTCAAAATAGAAAACGTGTACAGCCAGGCGCTGGGAAGCGTTTTTAAGCAATAAAAAACTGCAAATGTGTGTAAAACTCCAACCAAAGCTTTTGGATGCAAAAAACTGCCTGTAACTAGTATAAAGGGCAGAGTTCTACTCTAAATAGCCAGAGATTTTAGTGGGAAAGCATCCTTTTTGAAGTTATGAGTCAAAATAGAAAACGTGTACAGCAGGCGCTGGGAAGCGTTTTTAAGCAATAAAAAACTGCAAATGTGTGTAAAACTCCAACCAAAGCTTTTGGATGCAAAAAACTGCCTGTAACTAGTATAAAGGGCAGAGTTCTACTCTAAATAGCCAGAGATTTTAGTGGGAAAGCATCCTTTTTGAAGTTATGAGTCAAAATAGAAAACGTGTACAGCCAGGCGCTGGGAAGCGTTTTTAAGCAATAAAAAACTGCAAATGTGTGTAAAACTCCAACCAAAGCTTTTGGATGCAAAAAACTGCCTGTAACTAGTATAAAGGGCAGAGTTCTACTCTAAATAGCCAGAGATTTTAGTGGGAAAGCATCCTTTTTGAAGTTATGAGTCAAAATAGAAAACGTGTACAGCAGGCGCTGGGAAGCGTTTTTAAGCAATAAAAAACTGCAAATGTGTGTAAAACTCCAACCAAAGCTTTTGGATGCAAAAAACTGCCTGTAACTAGTATAAAGGGCAGAGTTCTACTCTAAATAGCCAGAGATTTTAGTGGGAAAGCATCCTTTTTGAAGTTATGAGTCAAAATAGAAAACGTGTACAGCAGGCGCTGGGAAGCGTTTTTAAGCAATAAAAAACTGCAAATGTGTGTAAAACTCCAACCAAAGCTTTTGGATGCAAAAAACTGCCTGTAACTAGTATAAAGGGCAGAGTTCTACTCTAAATAGCCAGAGATTTTAGTGGGAAAGCATCCTTTTTGAAGTTATGAGTCAAAATAAAAAAGTGTACAGCCAGGCGCTGGGAAGCGTTTTTAAGCAATAAAAAACTGCAAATGTGTGTAAAACTCCAACCAAAGCTTTTGGATGCAAAAAACTGCCTGTAACTAGTATAAAGGGCAGAGTTCTACTCTAAATAGCCAGAGATTTTAGTGGGAAAGCATCCTTTTTGAAGTTATGAGTCAAAATAGAAAACGTGTACAGCAGGCGCTGGGAAGCGTTTTTAAGCAATAAAAAACTGCAAATGTGTGTAAAACTCCAACCAAAGCTTTTGGATGCAAAAAACTGCCTGTAACTAGTATAAAGGGCAGAGTTCTACTCTAAATAGCCAGAGATTTTAGTGGGAAAGCATCCTTTTTGAAGTTATGAGTCAAAATAGAAAACGTGTACAGCAGGCGCTGGGAAGCGTTTTTAAGCAATAAAAAACTGCAAATGTGTGTAAAACTCCAACCAAAGCTTTTGGATGCAAAAAACTGCCTGTAACTAGTATAAAGGGCAGAGTTCTACTCTAAATAGCCAGAGATTTTAGTGGGAAAGCATCCTTTTTGAAGTTATGAGTCAAAATAGAAAACGTGTACAGCCAGGCGCTGGGAAGCGTTTTTAAGCAATAAAAAACTGCAAATGTGTGTAAAACTCCAACCAAAGCTTTTGGATGCAAAAAACTGCCTGTAACTAGTATAAAGGGCAGAGTTCTACTCTAAATAGCCAGAGATTTTAGTGGGAAAGCATCCTTTTTGAAGTTATGAGTCAAAATAGAAAACGTGTACAGCAGGCGCTGGGAAGCGTTTTTAAGCAATAAAAAACTGCAAATGTGTGTAAAACTCCAACCAAAGCTTTTGGATGCAAAAAACTGCCTGTAACTAGTATAAAGGGCAGAGTTCTACTCTAAATAGCCAGAGATTTTAGTGGGAAAGCATCCTTTTTGAAGTTATGAGTCAAAATAGAAAACGTGTACAGCCAGGCGCTGGGAAGCGTTTTTAAGCAATAAAAAACTGCAAATGTGTGTAAAACTCCAACCAAAGCTTTTGGATGCAAAAAACTGCCTGTAACTAGTATAAAGGGCAGAGTTCTACTCTAAATAGCCAGAGATTTTAGTGGGAAAGCATCCTTTTTGAAGTTATGAGTCAAAATAGAAAACGTGTACAGCAGGCGCTGGGAAGCGTTTTTAAGCAATAAAAAACTGCAAATGTGTGTAAAACTCCAACCAAAGCTTTTGGATGCAAAAAACTGCCTGTAACTAGTATAAAGGGCAGAGTTCTACTCTAAATAGCCAGAGATTTTAGTGGGAAAGCATCCTTTTTGAAGTTATGAGTCAAAATAGAAAACGTGTACAGCAGGCGCTGGGAAGCGTTTTTAAGCAATAAAAAACTGCAAATGTGTGTAAAACTCCAACCAAAGCTTTTGGATGCAAAAAACTGCCTGTAACTAGTATAAAGGGCAGAGTTCTACTCTAAATAGCCAGAGATTTTAGTGGGAAAGCATCCTTTTTGAAGTTATGAGTCAAAATAGAAAACGTGTACAGCAGGCGCTGGGAAGCGTTTTTAAGCAATAAAAAACTGCAAATGTGTGTAAAACTCCAACCAAAGCTTTTGGATGCAAAAAACTGCCTGTAACTAGTATAAAGGGCAGAGTTCTACTCTAAATAGCCAGAGATTTTAGTGGGAAAGCATCCTTTTTGAAGTTATGAGTCAAAATAGAAAACGTGTACAGCAGGCGCTGGGAAGCGTTTTTAAGCAATAAAAAACTGCAAATGTGTGTAAAACTCCAACCAAAGCTTTTGGATGCAAAAAACTGCCTGTAACTAGTATAAAGGGCAGAGTTCTACTCTAAATAGCCAGAGATTTTAGTGGGAAAGCATCCTTTTTGAAGTTATGAGTCAAAATAGAAAACGTGTACAGCAGGCGCTGGGAAGCGTTTTTAAGCAATAAAAAACTGCAAATGTGTGTAAAACTCCAACCAAAGCTTTTGGATGCAAAAAACTGCCTGTAACTAGTATAAAGGGCAGAGTTCTACTCTAAATAGCCAGAGATTTTAGTGGGAAAGCATCCTTTTTGAAGTTATGAGTCAAAATAGAAAACGTGTACAGCAGGCGCTGGGAAGCGTTTTTAAGCAATAAAAAACTGCAAATGTGTGTAAAACTCCAACCAAAGCTTTTGGATGCAAAAAACTGCCTGTAACTAGTATAAAGGGCAGAGTTCTACTCTAAATAGCCAGAGATTTTAGTGGGAAAGCATCCTTTTTGAAGTTATGAGTCAAAATAGAAAACGTGTACAGCAGGCGCTGGGAAGCGTTTTTAAGCAATAAAAAACTGCAAATGTGTGTAAAACTCCAACCAAAGCTTTTGGATGCAAAAAACTGCCTGTAACTAGTATAAAGGGCAGAGTTCTACTCTAAATAGCCAGAGATTTTAGTGGGAAAGCATCCTTTTTGAAGTTATGAGTCAAAATAGAAAAACGTGTACAGCAAGGCGCTGGGAAGCGTTTTTAAGCAATAAAAAACTGCAAATGTGTGTAAAACTCCAACCAAAGCTTTTGGATGCAAAAAACTGCCTGTAACTAGTATAAAGGGCAGAGTTCTACTCTAAATAGCCAGAGATTTTAGTGGGAAAGCATCCTTTTTGAAGTTATGAGTCAAAATAGAAAACGTGTACAGCAGGCGCTGGGAAGCGTTTTTAAGCAATAAAAAACTGCAAATGTGTGTAAAACTCCAACCAAAGCTTTTGGATGCAAAAAAACTGCCTGTAACTAGTATAAAGGGCAGAGTTCTACTCTAAATAGCCAGAGATTTTAGTGGGAAAGCATCCTTTTTGAAGTTATGAGTCAAAATAGAAAACGTGTACAGCAGGCGCTGGGAAGCGTTTTTAAGCAATAAAAAACTGCAAATGTGTGTAAAACTCCAACCAAAGCTTTTGGATGCAAAAAACTGCCTGTAACTAGTATAAAGGGCAGAGTTCTACTCTAAATAGCCAGAGATTTTAGTGGGAAAGCATCCTTTTTGAAGTTATGAGTCAAAATAAAAAACGTGTACAGCAGGCGCTGGGAAGCGTTTTTAAGCAATAAAAAACTGCAAATGTGTGTAAAACTCCAACCAAAGCTTTTGGATGCAAAAAACTGCCTGTAACTAGTATAAAGGGCAGAGTTCTACTCTAAATAGCCAGAGATTTTAGTGGGAAAGCATCCTTTTTGAAGTTATGAGTCAAAATAGAAAACGTGTACAGCAGGCGCTGGGAAGCGTTTTTAAGCAATAAAAAACTGCAAATGTGTGTAAAACTCCAACCAAAGCTTTTGGATGCAAAAAACTGCCTGTAACTAGTATAAAGGGCAGAGTTCTACTCTAAATAGCCAGAGATTTTAGTGGGAAAGCATCCTTTTTGAAGTTATGAGTCAAAATAGAAAACGTGTACAGCAGGCGCTGGGAAGCGTTTTTAAGCAATAAAAAACTGCAAATGTGTGTAAAACTCCAACCAAAGCTTTTGGATGCAAAAAACTGCCTGTAACTAGTATAAAGGGCAGAGTTCTACTCTAAATAGCCAGAGATTTTAGTGGGAAAGCATCCTTTTTGAAGTTATGAGTCAAAATAGAAAAACGTGTACAGCAGGCGCTGGGAAGCGTTTTTAAGCAATAAAAACTGCAAATGTGTGTAAAACTCCAACCAAAGCTTTTGGATGCAAAAAACTGCCTGTAACTAGTATAAAGGGCAGAGTTCTACTCTAAATAGCCAGAGATTTTAGTGGGAAAGCATCCTTTTTGAAGTTATGAGTCAAAATAGAAAACGTGTACAGCAGGCGCTGGGAAGCGTTTTTAAGCAATAAAAAACTGCAAATGTGTGTAAAACTCCAACCAAAGCTTTTGGATGCAAAAAACTGCCTGTAACTAGTATAAAGGGCAGAGTTCTACTCTAAATAGCCAGAGATTTTAGTGGGAAAGCATCCTTTTTGAAGTTATGAGTCAAAATAGAAAACGTGTACAGCAGGCGCTGGGAAGCGTTTTTAAGCAATAAAAAACTGCAAATGTGTGTAAAACTCCAACCAAAGCTTTTGGATGCAAAAAACTGCCTGTAACTAGTATAAAGGGCAGAGTTCTACTCTAAATAGCCAGAGATTTTAGTGGGAAAGCATCCTTTTTGAAGTTATGAGTCAAAATAGAAAACGTGTACAGCAGGCGCTGGGAAGCGTTTTTAAGCAATAAAAAACTGCAAATGTGTGTAAAACTCCAACCAAAGCTTTTGGATGCAAAAAACTGCCTGTAACTAGTATAAAGGGCAGAGTTCTACTCTAAATAGCCAGAGATTTTAGTGGGAAAGCATCCTTTTTGAAGTTATGAGTCAAAATAGAAAACGTGTACAGCAGGCGCTGGGAAGCGTTTTTAAGCAATAAAAAACTGCAAATGTGTGTAAAACTCCAACCAAAGCTTTTGGATGCAAAAAACTGCCTGTAACTAGTATAAAGGGCAGAGTTCTACTCTAAATAGCCAGAGATTTTAGTGGGAAAGCATCCTTTTTGAAGTTATGAGTCAAAATAGAAAACGTGTACAGCAGGCGCTGGGAAGCGTTTTTAAGCAATAAAAAACTGCAAATGTGTGTAAAACTCCAACCAAAGCTTTTGGATGCAAAAAACTGCCTGTAACTAGTATAAAGGGCAGAGTTCTACTCTAAATAGCCAGAGATTTTAGTGGGAAAGCATCCTTTTTGAAGTTATGAGTCAAAATAGAAAACGTGTACAGCAGGCGCTGGGAAGCGTTTTTAAGCAATAAAAAACTGCAAATGTGTGTAAAACTCCAACCAAAGCTTTTGGATGCAAAAAACTGCCTGTAACTAGTATAAAGGGCAGAGTTCTACTCTAAATAGCCAGAGATTTTAGTGGGAAAGCATCCTTTTTGAAGTTATGAGTCAAAATAGAAAACGTGTACAGCAGGCGCTGGGAAGCGTTTTTAAGCAATAAAAACTGCAAATGTGTGTAAAACTCCAACCAAAGCTTTTGGATGCAAAAAACTGCCTGTAACTAGTATAAAGGGCAGAGTTCTACTCTAAATAGCCAGAGATTTTAGTGGGAAAGCATCCTTTTTGAAGTTATGAGTCAAAATAGAAAACGTGTACAGCAGGCGCTGGGAAGCGTTTTTAAGCAATAAAAAACTGCAAATGTGTGTAAAACTCCAACCAAAGCTTTTGGATGCAAAAAACTGCCTGTAACTAGTATAAAGGGCAGAGTTCTACTCTAAATAGCCAGAGATTTTAGTGGGAAAGCATCCTTTTTGAAGTTATGAGTCAAAATAAAAAAACGTGTACAGCAGGCGCTGGGAAGCGTTTTTAAGCAATAAAAAACTGCAAATGTGTGTAAAACTCCAACCAAAGCTTTTGGATGCAAAAAACTGCCTGTAACTAGTATAAAGGGCAGAGTTCTACTCTAAATAGCCAGAGATTTTAGTGGGAAAGCATCCTTTTTGAAGTTATGAGTCAAAATAGAAAACGTGTACAGCAGGCGCTGGGAAGCGTTTTTAAGCAATAAAAAACTGCAAATGTGTGTAAAACTCCAACCAAAGCTTTTGGATGCAAAAAACTGCCTGTAACTAGTATAAAGGGCAGAGTTCTACTCTAAATAGCCAGAGATTTTAGTGGGAAAGCATCCTTTTTGAAGTTATGAGTCAAAATAGAAAACGTGTACAGCAGGCGCTGGGAAGCGTTTTTAAGCAATAAAAAACTGCAAATGTGTGTAAAACTCCAACCAAAGCTTTTGGATGCAAAAAACTGCCTGTAACTAGTATAAAGGGCAGAGTTCTACTCTAAATAGCCAGAGATTTTAGTGGGAAAGCATCCTTTTTGAAGTTATGAGTCAAAATAGAAAACGTGTACAGCAGGCGCTGGGAAGCGTTTTTAAGCAATAAAAAACTGCAAATGTGTGTAAAACTCCAACCAAAGCTTTTGGATGCAAAAAACTGCCTGTAACTAGTATAAAGGGCAGAGTTCTACTCTAAATAGCCAGAGATTTTAGTGGGAAAGCATCCTTTTTGAAGTTATGAGTCAAAATAGAAAACGTGTACAGCAGGCGCTGGGAAGCGTTTTTAAGCAATAAAAAACTGCAAATGTGTGTAAAACTCCAACCAAAGCTTTTGGATGCAAAAAACTGCCTGTAACTAGTATAAAGGGCAGAGTTCTACTCTAAATAGCCAGAGATTTTAGTGGGAAAGCATCCTTTTTGAAGTTATGAGTCAAAATAGAAAACGTGTACAGCAGGCGCTGGGAAGCGTTTTTAAGCAATAAAAAACTGCAAATGTGTGTAAAACTCCAACCAAAGCTTTTGGATGCAAAAAACTGCCTGTAACTAGTATAAAGGGCAGAGTTCTACTCTAAATAGCCAGAGATTTTAGTGGGAAAGCATCCTTTTTGAAGTTATGAGTCAAAATAGAAAACGTGTACAGCAGGCGCTGGGAAGCGTTTTTAAGCAATAAAAAACTGCAAATGTGTGTAAAACTCCAACCAAAGCTTTTGGATGCAAAAAACTGCCTGTAACTAGTATAAAGGGCAGAGTTCTACTCTAAATAGCCAGAGATTTTAGTGGGAAAGCATCCTTTTTGAAGTTATGAGTCAAAATAGAAAACGTGTACAGCAGGCGCTGGGAAGCGTTTTTAAGCAATAAAAAACTGCAAATGTGTGTAAAACTCCAACCAAAGCTTTTGGATGCAAAAAACTGCCTGTAACTAGTATAAAGGGCAGAGTTCTACTCTAAATAGCCAGAGATTTTAGTGGGAAAGCATCCTTTTTGAAGTTATGAGTCAAAATAGAAAACGTGTACAGCAGGCGCTGGGAAGCGTTTTTAAGCAATAAAAAACTGCAAATGTGTGTAAAACTCCAACCAAAGCTTTTGGATGCAAAAAACTGCCTGTAACTAGTATAAAGGGCAGAGTTCTACTCTAAATAGCCAGAGATTTTAGTGGGAAAGCATCCTTTTTGAAGTTATGAGTCAAAATAGAAAACGTGTACAGCAGGCGCTGGGAAGCGTTTTTAAGCAATAAAAAACTGCAAATGTGTGTAAAACTCCAACCAAAGCTTTTGGATGCAAAAAACTGCCTGTAACTAGTATAAAGGGCAGAGTTCTACTCTAAATAGCCAGAGATTTTAGTGGGAAAGCATCCTTTTTGAAGTTATGAGTCAAAATAGAAAAACGTGTACAGCAGGCGCTGGGAAGCGTTTTTAAGCAATAAAAAACTGCAAATGTGTGTAAAACTCCAACCAAAGCTTTTGGATGCAAAAAACTGCCTGTAACTAGTATAAAGGGCAGAGTTCTACTCTAAATAGCCAGAGATTTTAGTGGGAAAGCATCCTTTTTGAAGTTATGAGTCAAAATAGAAAAACGTGTACAGCAGGCGCTGGGAAGCGTTTTTAAGCAATAAAAAACTGCAAATGTGTGTAAAACTCCAACCAAAGCTTTTGGATGCAAAAAACTGCCTGTAACTAGTATAAAGGGCAGAGTTCTACTCTAAATAGCCAGAGATTTTAGTGGGAAAGCATCCTTTTTGAAGTTATGAGTCAAAATAGAAAAACGTGTACAGCAGGCGCTGGGAAGCGTTTTTAAGCAATAAAAAACTGCAAATGTGTGTAAAACTCCAACCAAAGCTTTTGGATGCAAAAAACTGCCTGTAACTAGTATAAAGGGCAGAGTTCTACTCTAAATAGCCAGAGATTTTAGTGGGAAAGCATCCTTTTTGAAGTTATGAGTCAAAATAGAAAACGTGTACAGCAGGCGCTGGGAAGCGTTTTTAAGCAATAAAAAACTGCAAATGTGTGTAAAACTCCAACCAAAGCTTTTGGATGCAAAAAACTGCCTGTAACTAGTATAAAGGGCAGAGTTCTACTCTAAATAGCCAGAGATTTTAGTGGGAAAGCATCCTTTTTGAAGTTATGAGTCAAAATAAAAAACGTGTACAGCCAGGCGCTGGGAAGCGTTTTTAAGCAATAAAAAACTGCAAATGTGTGTAAAACTCCAACCAAAGCTTTTGGATGCAAAAAACTGCCTGTAACTAGTATAAAGGGCAGAGTTCTACTCTAAATAGCCAGAGATTTTAGTGGGAAAGCATCCTTTTTGAAGTTATGAGTCAAAATAGAAAACGTGTACAGCAGGCGCTGGGAAGCGTTTTTAAGCAATAAAAAACTGCAAATGTGTGTAAAACTCCAACCAAAGCTTTTGGATGCAAAAAACTGCCTGTAACTAGTATAAAGGGCAGAGTTCTACTCTAAATAGCCAGAGATTTTAGTGGGAAAGCATCCTTTTTGAAGTTATGAGTCAAAATAGAAAACGTGTACAGCAGGCGCTGGGAAGCGTTTTTAAGCAATAAAAAACTGCAAATGTGTGTAAAACTCCAACCAAAGCTTTTGGATGCAAAAAACTGCCTGTAACTAGTATAAAGGGCAGAGTTCTACTCTAAATAGCCAGAGATTTTAGTGGGAAAGCATCCTTTTTGAAGTTATGAGTCAAAATAGAAAAAGTGTACAGCCAAGGCGCTGGGAAGCGTTTTTAAGCAATAAAAAACTGCAAATGTGTGTAAAACTCCAACCAAAGCTTTTGGATGCAAAAAACTGCCTGTAACTAGTATAAAGGGCAGAGTTCTACTCTAAATAGCCAGAGATTTTAGTGGGAAAGCATCCTTTTTGAAGTTATGAGTCAAAATAGAAAACGTGTACAGCAGGCGCTGGGAAGCGTTTTTAAGCAATAAAAAACTGCAAATGTGTGTAAAACTCCAACCAAAGCTTTTGGATGCAAAAAACTGCCTGTAACTAGTATAAAGGGCAGAGTTCTACTCTAAATAGCCAGAGATTTTAGTGGGAAAGCATCCTTTTTGAAGTTATGAGTCAAAATAGAAAACGTGTACAGCAGGCGCTGGGAAGCGTTTTTAAGCAATAAAAAACTGCAAATGTGTGTAAAACTCCAACCAAAGCTTTTGGATGCAAAAAACTGCCTGTAACTAGTATAAAGGGCAGAGTTCTACTCTAAATAGCCAGAGATTTTAGTGGGAAAGCATCCTTTTTGAAGTTATGAGTCAAAATAGAAAAACGTGTACAGCAGGCGCTGGGAAGCGTTTTTAAGCAATAAAAAACTGCAAATGTGTGTAAAACTCCAACCAAAGCTTTTGGATGCAAAAAACTGCCTGTAACTAGTATAAAGGGCAGAGTTCTACTCTAAATAGCCAGAGATTTTAGTGGGAAAGCATCCTTTTTGAAGTTATGAGTCAAAATAGAAAACGTGTACAGCAGGCGCTGGGAAGCGTTTTTAAGCAATAAAAAACTGCAAATGTGTGTAAAACTCCAACCAAAGCTTTTGGATGCAAAAAACTGCCTGTAACTAGTATAAAGGGCAGAGTTCTACTCTAAATAGCCAGAGATTTTAGTGGGAAAGCATCCTTTTTGAAGTTATGAGTCAAAATAGAAAACGTGTACAGCCAGGCGCTGGGAAGCGTTTTTAAGCAATAAAAAACTGCAAATGTGTGTAAAACTCCAACCAAAGCTTTTGGATGCAAAAAACTGCCTGTAACTAGTATAAAGGGCAGAGTTCTACTCTAAATAGCCAGAGATTTTAGTGGGAAAGCATCCTTTTTGAAGTTATGAGTCAAAATAGAAAACGTGTACAGCAGGCGCTGGGAAGCGTTTTTAAGCAATAAAAAACTGCAAATGTGTGTAAAACTCCAACCAAAGCTTTTGGATGCAAAAAACTGCCTGTAACTAGTATAAAGGGCAGAGTTCTACTCTAAATAGCCAGAGATTTTAGTGGGAAAGCATCCTTTTTGAAGTTATGAGTCAAAATAGAAAACGTGTACAGCAGGCGCTGGGAAGCGTTTTTAAGCAATAAAAAACTGCAAATGTGTGTAAAACTCCAACCAAAGCTTTTGGATGCAAAAAACTGCCTGTAACTAGTATAAAGGGCAGAGTTCTACTCTAAATAGCCAGAGATTTTAGTGGGAAAGCATCCTTTTTGAAGTTATGAGTCAAAATAGAAAACGTGTACAGCAGGCGCTGGGAAGCGTTTTTAAGCAATAAAAAACTGCAAATGTGTGTAAAACTCCAACCAAAGCTTTTGGATGCAAAAAACTGCCTGTAACTAGTATAAAGGGCAGAGTTCTACTCTAAATAGCCAGAGATTTTAGTGGGAAAGCATCCTTTTTGAAGTTATGAGTCAAAATAGAAAACGTGTACAGCAGGCGCTGGGAAGCGTTTTTAAGCAATAAAAAACTGCAAATGTGTGTAAAACTCCAACCAAAGCTTTTGGATGCAAAAAACTGCCTGTAACTAGTATAAAGGGCAGAGTTCTACTCTAAATAGCCAGAGATTTTAGTGGGAAAGCATCCTTTTTGAAGTTATGAGTCAAAATAGAAAACGTGTACAGCAGGCGCTGGGAAGCGTTTTTAAGCAATAAAAAACTGCAAATGTGTGTAAAACTCCAACCAAAGCTTTTGGATGCAAAAAACTGCCTGTAACTAGTATAAAGGGCAGAGTTCTACTCTAAATAGCCAGAGATTTTAGTGGGAAAGCATCCTTTTTGAAGTTATGAGTCAAAATAGAAAACGTGTACAGCAGGCGCTGGGAAGCGTTTTTAAGCAATAAAAAACTGCAAATGTGTGTAAAACTCCAACCAAAGCTTTTGGATGCAAAAAACTGCCTGTAACTAGTATAAAGGGCAGAGTTCTACTCTAAATAGCCAGAGATTTTAGTGGGAAAGCATCCTTTTTGAAGTTATGAGTCAAAATAGAAAAAAGTGTACAGCCAGGCGCTGGGAAGCGTTTTTAAGCAATAAAAAACTGCAAATGTGTGTAAAACTCCAACCAAAGCTTTTGGATGCAAAAAACTGCCTGTAACTAGTATAAAGGGCAGAGTTCTACTCTAAATAGCCAGAGATTTTAGTGGGAAAGCATCCTTTTTGAAGTTATGAGTCAAAATAGAAAACGTGTACAGCAGGCGCTGGGAAGCGTTTTTAAGCAATAAAAAACTGCAAATGTGTGTAAAACTCCAACCAAAGCTTTTGGATGCAAAAAACTGCCTGTAACTAGTATAAAGGGCAGAGTTCTACTCTAAATAGCCAGAGATTTTAGTGGGAAAGCATCCTTTTTGAAGTTATGAGTCAAAATAGAAAACGTGTACAGCAGGCGCTGGGAAGCGTTTTTAAGCAATAAAAAACTGCAAATGTGTGTAAAACTCCAACCAAAGCTTTTGGATGCAAAAAACTGCCTGTAACTAGTATAAAGGGCAGAGTTCTACTCTAAATAGCCAGAGATTTTAGTGGGAAAGCATCCTTTTTGAAGTTATGAGTCAAAATAGAAAACGTGTACAGCAGGCGCTGGGAAGCGTTTTTAAGCAATAAAAAACTGCAAATGTGTGTAAAACTCCAACCAAAGCTTTTGGATGCAAAAAACTGCCTGTAACTAGTATAAAGGGCAGAGTTCTACTCTAAATAGCCAGAGATTTTAGTGGGAAAGCATCCTTTTTGAAGTTATGAGTCAAAATAGAAAACGTGTACAGCAGGCGCTGGGAAGCGTTTTTAAGCAATAAAAAACTGCAAATGTGTGTAAAACTCCAACCAAAGCTTTTGGATGCAAAAAACTGCCTGTAACTAGTATAAAGGGCAGAGTTCTACTCTAAATAGCCAGAGATTTTAGTGGGAAAGCATCCTTTTTGAAGTTATGAGTCAAAATAGAAAACGTGTACAGCAGGCGCTGGGAAGCGTTTTTAAGCAATAAAAAACTGCAAATGTGTGTAAAACTCCAACCAAAGCTTTTGGATGCAAAAAACTGCCTGTAACTAGTATAAAGGGCAGAGTTCTACTCTAAATAGCCAGAGATTTTAGTGGGAAAGCATCCTTTTTGAAGTTATGAGTCAAAATAGAAAACGTGTACAGCAGGCGCTGGGAAGCGTTTTTAAGCAATAAAAAACTGCAAATGTGTGTAAAACTCCAACCAAAGCTTTTGGATGCAAAAAACTGCCTGTAACTAGTATAAAGGGCAGAGTTCTACTCTAAATAGCCAGAGATTTTAGTGGGAAAGCATCCTTTTTGAAGTTATGAGTCAAAATAGAAAACCATGTACAGCAGGCGCTGGGAAGCGTTTTTAAACAATAAAAAACTGCAAATGTGTGTAAAACTCCAACCAAAGCTTTTGGATGCAAAAAACTGCCTGTAACTAGTATAAAGGGCAGAGTTCTACTCTAAATAGCCAGAGATTTTAGTGGGAAAGCATCCTTTTTGAAGTTATGAGTCAAAATAGAAAACGTGTACAGCAGGCGCTGGGAAGCGTTTTTAAGCAATAAAAAACTGCAAATGTGTGTAAAACTCCAACCAAAGCTTTTGGATGCAAAAAACTGCCTGTAACTAGTATAAAGGGCAGAGTTCTACTCTAAATAGCCAGAGATTTTAGTGGGAAAGCATCCTTTTTGAAGTTATGAGTCAAAATAGAAAACGTGTACAGCAGGCGCTGGGAAGCGTTTTTAAGCAATAAAAACTGCAAATGTGTGTAAAACTCCAACCAAAGCTTTTGGATGCAAAAAACTGCCTGTAACTAGTATAAAGGGCAGAGTTCTACTCTAAATAGCCAGAGATTTTAGTGGGAAAGCATCCTTTTTGAAGTTATGAGTCAAAATAGAAAACGTGTACAGCAGGCGCTGGGAAGCGTTTTTAAGCAATAAAAAACTGCAAATGTGTGTAAAACTCCAACCAAAGCTTTTGGATGCAAAAAACTGCCTGTAACTAGTATAAAGGGCAGAGTTCTACTCTAAATAGCCAGAGATTTTAGTGGGAAAGCATCCTTTTTGAAGTTATGAGTCAAAATAGAAAACGTGTACAGCAGGCGCTGGGAAGCGTTTTTAAGCAATAAAAAACTGCAAATGTGTGTAAAACTCCAACCAAAGCTTTTGGATGCAAAAAACTGCCTGTAACTAGTATAAAGGGCAGAGTTCT